>NC_081215.1:32500-100000 GCF_902713425.1 Acipenser ruthenus | reverse complement strand
TTTAAAATAAAATACTCTTATAGTGAAATAAATTATTTGTTTTTCATTTTACAGACCAAGCCACTAATGCTTTTTTTTTTTGTTTGTTTGTTCATGTCTTAAATTTCATGCACATAACTCCTTTTTGTTCGGTATATTTACACTATGTACAATCAATACATCTATACTTCTTGGGCATTCAAACAAAACTATACAAATATTTTTTTTTGTCTCTTACCATGTTATTGACCCCTTTTCATGAATAAAATAATATATATTTGTTTTTTTTTTTTTAAATACAATCCCCTATCTATTTAATTTTTCATATCCACGTCTCCCTTCTTTATATACAGACACCTTTCTGTAGCCAAAAATATGGACTCATCTGGCCAGCAGGGGGAGACACAGGGATCCAAAATGTGGACCCCATGAAGTCAAGGCAATGTATGTGATTATCCCTCCAGAAACCGTCATGGGTTTTGAAGTTCATTGAAAAAATAAATAAATACATAAATAAATAAAAAAAAACCTTACACACCAAAAAAAAAAAAAAAAAAAAAAACGCTTCACTTCAGCTAAATATATATATCTATATCTATAGATATACTTCTTTTAAAAGGAAAGCTTAAAAAATTGAAATAAGGCCAAAACAATAACAAGATTACTAATAATATAAATGAAAGCGCTGGGTATGACTTGGGAGGGGTATAGGAACGTGGGTGACGCCACCATGTTAAAACAAACAACACAGAAACAAATAAATTAATACATCTGAAAGCATGCAAGAGACAAAATCTGCCCAAAACATGCAGTTATTATATATATTTTTTTCTTCTTCTTATTATTATTATTAATAGAATTAATTAGACAACACAGGACTCACAAAAGGCAGGCTAGCAGTAAAAGCTTAACGTAAAATAGCCATAAGAAAAAAAAATAAAAAAAATAAACAAGATATCTTCTTGTAAATGGCATTCTCATTTCTGGGTTTGCCTGTAGGAGCCTGTCATTAAACCCCACCCATTTCTGCTCAAGTCCTGCCTACATTCATAGTTAACCCCACCCCTTCTGCTTTGATTGACATGGACAAGGGCAGATGTGTGTGTGTGTGCGTGGGCATGTGTGTGTGTGTGCGCGCGTGTGTAACTGGGTGTCTGTATTTTAACAATTTTTGGTTAAAGTTTAGTTTCTTTTGAAAATGTTGAATAAAAGCCACTTTTAAAATAATATTAAATAAATTTTAAAAAGAGCCAAGGTCCCAAAACATCTGCGTTAAGATTCGGTATTTGTTGCGTCCCGACCTTCGACCTTTTCTCTCCTTCCCAGGCGCTGTCACAGAACTCCTGTAAAGCTCCTCTGCTTTAGCTCCCGAAGTGCAAAAAAAAAAAAAAACGAAAACAAAATTAGATCCCTTAAAAAAAAAAAAGTGCAAAAAAATGCGATGAAGATCAAACCCTTGATTTAAGTTTAAAACGTCACTGGACTCCTCGCCACTTTTCTCCCTCGAAAAGAAAACATGAAATAAAAAGTGTTGTTGTAGTATTAGTCTCACTGTACTGTATTCTTAGTTTGTTCATTTCTTTAAGTTTTTTTTAGTTTTTTTTTTTGTAAAATGTCTCTGGTATAAACAGAAAAAAAACAAAAAGTCTGAAAAGTGATGTCACATCGCTAGAGGGTGGGGCTGCAGGTCTTCAAGTTCCTTGGCCTTTTTCAATTCTTTCACTCTAGAAAACAAAAGGAAACGTTTCAAACAAGGAGAAACAAACAGACACCTGAGCTGAGAAAAAACGTCGATTCATCCGGCGTCAAATACAGCCATGCTCTCCAGAACCATGTACACACAAACTCAGGGGTGCGCTGAGACTGGGGACTCGTCATTGTCTTTCAGAAGCATTCCCAACGGGCAGGTGTTCCTGAAATCCGATTCAGCAGGTCCTGGCTACGCAAACTAAGTAACATGCCTGTAGCAATAACCAGGGCAGCTGTGAAAGCCAGGACTGGCTGCAGGGGCGGGCGGAGGGTTTCTGTGAACATGTTTATTAAACCCCCCCCCCCATTACACCTCTTCCATATTCTCGAGAGTGGATCAGAACACTAAAACAAAACAAGTTACAGACAGTCGCTGCTCGGTTCCTCACACACAAAAAAAAACAAAAAAAGAAACAAGCCAAGTGGAAAGTTCTGCTCCCAGTGACATCATCATTCTGAGCATGCCTAGAAGGTTCAAGCAAGTAATAAAACACACTCATGCACTGTGACAGTCTCAACTCGTGGGGCGGGCGGGCGGGCGGGGGGGGTGGGGGTGAGGGAGTTTCAATCCATTTGCTTTGCTTTTTCATAAATAATAAAAAGGGGTGCTGTGTTAGTTTTCTTTCGCTGGGTCTTTCTCTCGTTCATTCGTGTCGCAGCTAGTGTTAGTTGGGACTGGTCCCTCGAGTCAGCTGCTGGTCGGTAATCAGCGATCCAGTTTGCAGACTTTCATGCAAGCAGGCACCAAGCAGCAGTTAAGAAATCAAATGCAGCGAGAGAAATATAAACAAAACAAGGAAGAGCTGCAAACGGAGTAGCAGAGGCCGCACTCACCCTTTTGTACAGTCTATGGTCCATCAGGGGGCTTCAGTGTGACAGCAAAACAACACCAGACATCTATTAGCACACATGAGGAACTCTGGGGCAGGGGGGTAAGGTGGGGGGGGGGGGGGGTCCCTATCAGGGGTACTTGTGATGTGATTCACCCCACCCTCTCCCAACCACCCCTCCCTCCACAAAGCAAAGGGGAGAAAGTGCCCCAGTAAACCGGTGATGCGTTCCTTACTTTGTGACAAAAGTTACATTGAGTTTTAAAAGACTGAAAGAAACTAAAAGCTATGAAACACATAAGAAACTAAGCCAGGCAGACACTGGAATTCAGGCTAGTGCCTTCGACAGCCATGCAGGGATCGGAGGCACCAGCCGCACTGTCTGTCTACTGGAAAACAAATCAATAAATAAACAAATGAATGAAGAAAGGGGCTGAATCCAAGGGCATGCATGACTTTCATGGCAGATTATTATTATTATTATTATTATTATTATTATTATTATTATTATTATTATTATTATTATTATTATTACGGTTCAGATTGTCAAGTCAGTGCAGAAAAGTACTACACCCTTTTTGAAGCGAGGGTCGCTCATTTCCGGATCTTTCTCCTCTATTTCAAGCTCTTACTACAGGTGTGACTGCGGCATTTCCTGCACGCTAAACCTGGTTTACTTCCCCTCAATTCCTTCTCGGTGTTAAACGAGATAAATAAAGTAACACAGTCCTGATTAAGACACTGCCTGACCCTGCCCACGTTCCACTTGGGTTTTGTGATTCCTCACGGGGAGGGAGTGCGGGTAGTGAACCCCTGGTGCCTGTAGGTGGCGTTGTGGGCCCTCACCTGTGGCGACAGCGGCGCAGGAACCTCATGATCTTGCGCGCAGCCTGGTCCTGCTTCTTGGTGAGCAGACTGCTTCTGGAACAAGGAGACGCTGTTAAAGACACCCGCACCCTCCCTGCACGCTCACTTAGTTTACATGCACAGGGTTCTTATTGTTCAGCTCCTAGAATGTAAAACCTGGACTGGCTCAACTGTGAAACTCCCAGTTCAATCCCAGGGCTCTGGGAGTCTCACTGTGAAGCTCCCAGTTCAATCCCGGGGCACTGGGAGTCTCACTGTGAAGCTCCCAGTTCAATCCCGGTGCTCTGGGAGTCTCACTGTGACGCTCCCTGTTCAATCCTGGGGCTCTGGGAGTCTCACTGTGAAGTTCCCAGTTCAATCCCGGGGCTCTGGGAATCTTATTGTGAAGCTCCCAGTTCAATCCCGTTGCTCTGGGAGTCTCACTGTGATGCTCCCAGTTCAATCCCGGGGCTCTGGGAGTCTCACTGTGACGCTCCCAGTTCAATCCCGGTGCTCTGGGAGTCTCACTGTGAAGCTCCCAGTGGTACTCTGGGTGTCTTAATATTATTATTATTATTATTATTATTATTATTATTATTATTATTATTATTATTATTAATAAGTCATCTATCCAAAGCGACTTGCAGAGACTAGGGGGTGAACTGTGCATCACTGGGGTGTGAACTGCTGCTGCAGAGTCGCTTCCACTAGGACCTTGTTTGTTTTACGTCTCATCCGAAGGATGGAGCACAAGGAGGTTAAGTGTCTCAGGGTCCCACGCAGCGAGTCAGTGGCTGAGCGGGGATCAGAGCCGGGGACCTCCTGGTATGAACCCCCTTTCTGTAAGCACTGAAGCAGCAAGCCTACCTGAGGGCAGCAGCAGCAGCGGTGCGGTGGCAGGGCTGCAGTCTCCCGAACTCCTTGTAGCTGCGGTAGTATTGCTGGATGAGCACGGCCGCGCGCCGGCTCTGCTGGAACTTCTTCTGCTCGTGGTAACTGCGGAATTTACTCTGGATAAGGATGGCGGCCTGCGTCATCTTTTTATAAAGTGCATACTGGTGAGAGAGGGGAGACGCACACAGGGGATCACACAGTGATAATAGCAATAATAATAATAATAATAATAATAATAATAATAATAATAATAATAATAATAATAATAATAGTGGGCATTGTTTGTGATTTGGAAGCACAGTGATATCAATATTAATATGACAGCTGCTGTTCAATGTGTATTACCTTCAAGGCTATCCATGTAAGCTTGTAATTGAAATAGAAAAGGAGATGAAGAGATTCACAACATACAGCAATATCACAAAAAGACAACAGGTCCTCCGAGCATGTGTAACAGGGCAGAGTCCAGGCTCGAACCGGCGGCCGCGCACACCTCGAGCGAGCCGCCCAACCGCTACGCAAAAGAGCCGGGCTCATCTGCATTCGTGGGTACAGAGCTTTTAACAGGGGCGCAGAACCCTTCCCTGCAGAGCGTCCATCACACAACACAAACACAGTACAAGCGAGACACAGAATGAATCTGCTGAGTTTATACATGAAATCCACAACGCATATAATCCCACACTTCACAGTACAGGCGTTAATTATCATCATCACGATCAGCAGCAGCAGCAGCAGCAGACCCCTTCCCCCCCCCACCTCCCTTGCAGCAGCTCAGACGTCATTCCTGATAGGTCAGTAAGCGGGGGTGCTGGCTGTGTTGGTGACATCACAGGCGCCTGAGCCTGTCTAACAGGTGTGTTTGTCCCTGCCTGCGGAGAGAGAGGTCTGTGCCCGGGACGGACTGGCGCTGGGAGTAAAGCCCCCCCCCACCACCACCACCCCCGGGGGGGCCGTGCTAATTACCAGGAGCCAGATGGAGTTTTGCACTTGTCAGCATGGCGCCAGCTTTATTGTTTAAATAATGATGCCCTGACCTCCTTTAGCTTGAATTAACTCATTATAAATAGAATGATCCCTCAATAAATTCATGTTCCACGCTCATGAAGTTCACGTGCCACGCTACCCTGAGGAGCAGAGCTCCCCTTGTTTAGGTGTAGAATTGAAATCAACAGGTGGCCGGAGTTTGAGCAGTCAGGCCCCTGCTAAATGAGCTCTGAATGAACTGATCGCTGTTTAATAAGTCTCTCCTGTGTCTGCAGGTTGGGCGCAGGGCTGGTGTGAGCTTCTGTCCCGACACGCCTCACGCAAACTTCCTGCTTACCTCTTTGTACTTCCTGTAGCAACGTTGAATGACAGCAGCCGCTACTTCCTGTTGCTCTCTTAACGGACGTCCCTAAAAGAAAAAAAAAAAAGGCAAAACTGAAAATACTAAATAAAAAAATATATAGATTTATAGATATTTATATATTTCACCTTGAAATGGTACAACTAATTAGCCCCGATAGTGATGAAGGGTGGCAGAGAAGCTGCAGTGAAAGGTAACCCACGTGCCCAGCCACTTCTGCAGCTCTGCACAGCCCTAGGGTAATTACGACCAGAACAGATGCCATTAAAGAACAAACAGTTTGAAATGCCAGGTTCATTAAAGCCAGCGACGGGAGCCGGGCTCTTTAGGTTTTGTTTCGCAGTGGAAAGGCGCCTCTGTGTGTGTCGCTGGAGATGCAGGCTTGCTGAAGGCAGTCTGCTGTCGTACCGGTGGAGAGCCGGTGTGATGCTGTCTTGCTCAGCTTGTACTTCTGAACGGTGTCTTGTTTGCCTCGTACTCGTGGAATGCAAAGCCTGGTTTTTAATGGACCGCGTTGCATGTAGGGCATCTCCACTGCTGTATCATGCAGCCTGGAGAGAACTGCAAAGCGAAGCTGAGCTGCTCAAACTGTACAAAGCGATATCTCTGATACAATCTACACAGCAAGGCAGGGCAGTATGGATTCAGTGTGGTACTGCCTCGTTTACCTTGTACTGGCAGGAGGCAGTGTGGTATAGTTTCTGAAGGCAGTGTGGTATAGTTTCTGAAGGCAGTGTGGTATAGTTTCTGAAGGCAGTGTGGTTTGGTTTCTGAAGGCAGTGTGGTATAGTTTCTGAAGGCAGTGTGGTATAGTTTCTGAAGGCAGTGCTGTGTTGTTTCTCTGTGTTACCTTGTACTTGCGGAAGGCTGTCTGCACCAGCCGCGCTGCCTCGTACAGCTCCCTCTGCTCGGGGTCGGACAGGGTGAGCTGAGCCAGCTCCCTCTCCACCTTGTTGTTGGAGGCGTTGAGGAACTCAGTCCAGTCTGCTGCCGAGGGCAGGGTGGGCTTGTCGAAGCCCCCCTCGCTGACCGGGGAGCTGGCTGGGCTCAGGCTGGGGTTCGAGGAAGGGGTCAGAGGCTCGCTGTACAGGGATCTGGAAGAGAGGGAGAAGCATGGTCACAAACTCACCCAGAACTTCAAAACGTTCTGTCACAATTCTAAGAACTATAAGTGAGTGAAGCAGACCAGCATTTCAGCTAGTGCCCCAGTACACTGATGAAGGCACTGTCTGATCGAGAAAGGTTTGCTTGCTTCACTTAGTTGCTTATACTGTAGTTTTACCTGAGCATTAAAAACTCACACTGCACATCTGCCCTATGCAAGAAAGAATACTGGTCTAAATGGTAGAAATGATACAATAAAAATATCAATAATCACATTCTGTGCATTGAAAACAGTAAGACAGCATGAAAGTTAATAAACATACTCGGGGAACCAAAAAAACATTCACCAAGTTTTGTGTCCGTGTGAGTTCATTTAAGACCTACAGCTGTGGCCAAATGTTTTGCATCACCCTATAGAATTAAATCATTTAGCTTCATAAAGTCGAATGAATTTCGAAATCTAATACTGTACTACTATTATGGCTTCCGGTAAACTCTTTGATTACACAACGTTAAATAAAAGATCTAAATGATGTCTCAATCACCGTAAGTGAATGACGCTGGGCAGCTGTTCCACGTCGGCCAGGTAACTGGCCAGCCAGCTCATGGTGTTGCTGACCCCTGCGCTGTCCACTCTCTCGGCCAGCGGTGTGGTCTCCACGGCAACAAAATTCTCCCGCTTGATCCGCTCCGGAGTGGCCTCGATGATCTGCTCGGCCAGCGTCATCATGTTGACCTGCACAGACAGACACACAGACAGAGAGAGAGTCAGACAGACAGAGAGTCATACACACAGAGAGACAGACAGAGAGTCATACACACAGAGAGACAGACAGAGAGTCATACACACAGAGAGACACACAGAGAGTCATACACACAGAGAGACACACAGAGAGTCATACACACAGAGAGTCAGACACACAGAGAGACAGACACACAGAGAGTCATACACACAGAGAGACACACAGAGAGTCATACACACAGAGAGTCATACACACAGAGAGACAGACAGAGAGTCATACACACAGAGAGACAGACAGAGAGTCAGACAGACAGAGAGTCATACACACAGAGAGTCATACACACAGAGAGTCAGACAGAGAGTCATACACACAGAGAGTCATACACACAGAGAGTCAGACAGAGAGTCATACACACAGAGAGACAGACAGAGTCAGACAGACAGAGAGTCATACACACAGAGAGTCAGACACACAGAGAGTCAGACAGAGAGTCATACACACAGAGAGACAGACAGAGAGTCAGACAGACAGAGTCATACACACAGAGAGTCAGACACAAAGAGAGTCAGACAGAGAGTCATACACACAGAGAGTCAGACACACAGAGAGTCAGACAGACAGAGAGTCAGACACACAGAGAGTCAGACAGAGAGTCAGAGAATTTATCAGTTATGGGCTGGTAAAGCATAGGGAAGCATTGTAAAGCACAGAGAGGTCTGGTAAAGCATAGGGAAGCATTGTAAAACACATAGAAGGCTGTGTGGTCCAGTGGTTAAAGAAACAGGCTTGTAACCAGGAGATCCCCGGTTCAAATCCCACGTCAGCCACTGACTCATTGTGTGACCCTGAGCAAGTCACTTCACCTCCTTGTGCTCCGTCTTTCGGGTGAGATGTAGTTGTAAGTGACTCTGCAGCTGATGCATAGTTCACACACCATAGTCTCTGTAAGTCGCCTTGCATAAAGGTGTCTGCTAAATAGACTAATAATAATAAGATCGGGATGGTAAAGCATATTAAACACAATCACAGTAAACTATGGTAAATGCAGAGCATAACCGTGGAAAAAGCATAGGGAGGGGTGGGGAATAAACATCCAGCAAAATTACAGTGCAAATTTATTGTGATAAACTTTTAAAAAGAAAATGATCTGAACATGATAAATGATAGGATCCTGCTGGTGCACTGTGCTGCTGCAGCAGCAAATTAAACACTTGTGTCTCTTACTATCTCACAGGTCCCGCAGCAGCAATTTATATTGAAGGCAGGATATGATTGAGGATATCATATATTTACTGCACCCTGCACAAGTCAATACTCCAAATCCCGCTCCGTTAATAAATTGTTACGTTACTGCATTGCCACTCCTACAAACTACAGGCAGGGTAAACCAAGTCATGTTTCACTTGTAGTTTCTCTCCCTCTCTCCCTGCTCAGTGACAGAGATAAATCGCTAGTGGCTCTGCCAGCTCTTCCTTGCCTCCGTGTGAATCAATAAATCTCCATCTCTCTCTTTCTCTCTCAGAGTTCATTATCTTCTTATTTTAACAGTGAAGTCCCTTTGTCAGCGCGGGCCTGGGGTTCAGCAGCACAACCTGTAAGAGTTATTGGCGTTGATGGGGCTAATTTACCGTTCCACGTGAAACGAGTGAAGAAACAGGGTCTGTGTGGATCGCTGCTCTCCACAGAGTCTTTAAGAAAAGCAGAGATCATCACAAACCCAGCAGCTGCTTCTGCACTCGTTGCACTGGGATGCTTGCATATGAAGCGCGCTATATAAATTAAATTAATGGTACAGTCAGGCCGATCAACACCAATGACCCTTCCCTGATTGTCAGACCGTGATTTCTGAGGTTCGTGCAGCACTATAGTTCAGCCCAGCCCAGCCCAGCCCAGCCCAGCCCAGCCCAGCCCAGCCCAGCACCTGCAGGTCGTCCATGTGCGTCAGACAGTCCTCGTTCTCCAGGTTCTCTCGATAGGACAGCAGCTCCGAGTCCACCATCTCCCTCTCCGACATCATCAGCACGTTGATCGGCTCTCGCTGACGCAGGCGGCCCGCCAGCTTCTCACTCCCCAGACCGCTCCCTCCCCCCGCCCCTCCTCCTCCTCCTCCTCCTCCCCCTCCCTTCCTCCCCGCTCCTCCGTGGCTGTAGAAGTCCTTGGAGCTCCAGGTCATGCTGCTGCTGCCGCTGCCGGAGTTGGTCGAGTTGTTGCCGTCACTGTGTCTGCGGAGCTGGTGCTGCTCCAGGCTCAGAGGCACGGACATGGCCTTGTCGGGCCGGGTCTGGAGCAGCTCAGGGTTGGGTTTGTGTTTCTTGGCTAGGGGGAGGTCACGCTGGCATTCGGTGCTGTAGTAGCTGGAAGGCTCGGACCTGGGTCTTCTTAAATCTGAAATGCATTAAATATACATATATATATATATATATATATATATATATATATATATATATATATAGAGAGAGAGAGAGAGAGAGAGAGAGAGAGAGAGAGAGAGAGAGAGAGAGAGAGAGAGAGAGAGAGAGAGAGAGATTTTACAAAAGTTCTCTTTGGTTAAAAAAACGAGAAACCAGGGGTGGAAATGGGACTCCCCATTGCAGAGCAGTTTGATCCATTCCTGGTTTTTACTATCAGTTTAATATGACACACCTGAGCTTGTTACCTATACACTGAGGCTAATCAAGCTCGCAGTAAAACCTAGAATGGGTGAAACTGTTGTGCAACAGCAGTCTTATTTCCATCGCTGGAAACACAGCCGATGTTGAAGAAACCCCAGCAAGCTTGACTTCGTCACTGCAAGCCCTGCTGGACTGACCTGGGTTGGGATTGCTCATGCTCCCTTTCTGGGTCTCAGAGGCCGTGACGGCTCCAGCACCAGCGCTGCTCCACGACGACATCCAGCTCTCATCCGCAGCCTCCGAGCCGGGGGAGAAGTGCATCCTGGGAGAGAGAGGAGGGGGCAGTGGGGAGCGTTCTTCTTTATGTACAAGCGACCCAGGGTGCTTTCAAAAACATGCGTTTACTATAAAAATGGCTCTTAACAGCCCTTTTAAAAGTCCTTCAGGAGACGGTACCTGGGGGCCGGGGGCAGGTGTGGGGTCTGTTGCTCGTCTCTCTGCAGCTGCTCCAGGCACTCAGCCAGCTTGGTGTGCCCGCGCGAGCGAGCGATGGACAGGGGCAGCCGGCCCAGCGAGTCCGGGATCGACAGGGCCCGTCGGTCCCACTTATACAGAACCACCGCTGCCTCCATGTGACCCAGAGCGCACGCCCACATCTGAAACAGCGAGAGTGAAACCGGTGAACCGCCCCACAGAATACATGAGAGGCTTGATCACTGCCAGGACTGGGTGCAGGGCTAGCGTGGAGTTTCTAACCCTCCTCCTTTCTCTTGTTGCGGCGACGGAGAGTTTGGGGTATTCATATAGGTGATCTGCTCTTACCAGGGGAGTGCAGGAGAAGTGGTCCACATTCAAGGGGTCGACCTCCAGCTCCAGATCGATGCTGTCGGCGTGCTTTGTGCTGGGGGAGGAGGAGGGGGGGGGGGGGGGGAAACGAGAAGCACATCACACGTTACACAGTAGACTAACCCTCACAGCTCTCTCCAACACAAAGTTTATCACGTTAGTGGCGCATGAGCCTCTTACCGCCACTTGATGAGTGTCTGGATGAGCGTGCCGTAGCCCTGCGCGGCCGCCAGGTGCAGCAGAGTCATGCCGCGGAAGGTCTTGGAGTGGATCAGGTGTTTGGATTTGGCCCAGCAAGTCCGGCCCATCATCTTCTCACACACCACCACCACTCGGCTCTCGAAGGAGGTGCCAGCCTGGCCAGGACCCGATACGCACTGCAACACAGAGCAACACCTTCATATATAGATAGACAGACAGATAGAAAGAGAGATAGAGAGAGAGAGTACAGAGAACAAGCAACACAGAGCAACACCTTCATATATAGATAGATAGATAGATATAGATAGATAGATAGATAGATAGATAGATAGATAGATAGATAGAGTACAGAGAACAAGCAACACAGAGCAACACCTTGATATATGGATTACAGAGTACTAGTTTATAGTGCAGTGGGAGTGGGGCAGCGTGTCGTACCTGTGCCTGGCTGGTGTTGCCCCCAGCGCCCCCTCCTCCTCCCCCGGCCGGACCTCCTGCCCCCTGCTGGTGAGGGCTGCTCATCTCAGCCATCCTGCGTTCCATTTGCTCAAGTCTTTCCAGAATCGACATCCTGAACTGGTTATCTGAAACACACACAGACACACAGACACACAGACACAGTGTTAGCAGGAACCTATGGGATTTGGGAACAGTGGAGCTGCGTGAACCAATTACTCGATTACTGAGCTCTCCACGAGGGAGGGTCGTTCACTGGTACCGACTGAGGCTAAATTGCCATTCCGAGTGAAAACAAGCAAAGCAAACAGCTGCATGCATTCGTGTGGACTGCTGTTCTCTGCAGAGTCTGAGAGAAGCAGCTATCATTTCTTCACTTTAATTCTGAACCCGTCGTCGAGATGAGATGAGGTTAAAAGCTCTAGAACCACACACGCAGTGCAGTCAGACCCGGCTCTTTTGCACAGCGGTTAAGGGTTTAGGCGCTCGCTAGCGGTGTGTGTGTGTGTGCGGTCGCCGGGTCACTCCCGGCCTCCACCCTGTTGCAGCCTTGGGAAATGTTACCACCTCAAAAGAAAGCTGTCATTTTAACCACAGAGGTATTTGGTTCACGGCACAAAGCAGAAGAGATCCAACTTGACATCATATAAATCAGTAAGCTAGAGAAGAATCCAGGCAAATTTCATCAAGACCAACATTTACTGCAGCCATGGGGATTGCAAATCCTGAAATCCACTGAAATCCACCTGACCACGTTCATCCTTGCTCTATTCAGCCGGGGGGGGGGCTTTCTTACTTTATTATGAAGCTGTATTGCTTTATGATTAGCTCTGCCAGGGCACAACACAAGCAGACGGGCTCAGCAGTATTTTGATCAGTTAAAACAGATCCTGTCAGGTTAGGAATAACAGACGTGTGTTTTCTTGTGTTTGTTTAATCACTGGATATGAATACGACAGGCAAGTAATCAATTCCATTTATAGTATGTTTGAGAAAAATGATGTTTTCTGTATAGTTTTTTTTTTATTCTTTATTGTTCTCCATATAATAATGTACACTCCTTTGTGCTACTGTAGGTAGGTTTGGACCCCCCCCCCCCCCCCCCCCCATACCCGCTACCACCATCACTGTGGCTACAATAACAAAACTCAGCATTCCACACACACACACACGAAAACAAAGACTAGCATAAAGACACGTTTAATCAGACACACAGAGGCAAGACTCCAAACACATACGCTTACACAGCCAGCACAGAAACAGATACAGACAGACTGACAGACAGACAGACTGCTGTCTGCTCAATACACACACACACACACACACACCCTTGCTGTGTTTCTCTGTTACACAAACACAGGGCCAGTCCGACGTTGCTGTCTGCCTCGTTGTTTTTTTCCTGTGGGGTGGTGGAGGAACACAAGCCTACTGCAGCAAGTCAGACTGCATCCCCCCATCTCCATTAGCTATTAGTCTGTTGCCGTAGCAACCTGCTCCTCAGTGGTATCCAGGCAACGGGAGTATGTGTGTGTGGGGAGGGGGGCTTTAGTGACAGCTGCTCAGATCTTACTGATGCACAGGGAAAGGCAAACAATAGAGAGACCGTGACAGAAGGGCAAATAGACATTTAATGTGTGTGATAAATGAGATGTGTGTTGGGAATGGGGCAGAGGAAGTTGAGTTTGAATTGCTGGACACTGCCCAGCCTGTGCTGTACATTAACCCTCTGTGCTGCTTTAGAGCAGTTTGATTGTATTGTATATAAACCCTCCGTGCTGCTTTAGAGCAGTCTGATTCCTTTAAGTGTTCCAGTCTGTTAAACCAGTTGAAAACCAGCATGGCCAGCTCTACCCAGTTTAAAACCACAGCTGGTCCTTGCTGAGGTTCCTAACACCCTATTGGGAAGCCCTTCTAGACGTTTCCCAGTACAATCTGCACAGTCATTTTGCAGTGCCCCCCCCCCCACATGCTTCTGCTATGCATTTAGTTTGCCCTGGTTTCCTATGTAATTTTTGTAATATGCTTTACCATACCTCTCAGTGCTTTACAACCCTTACATATGCTTTGCCATGCTTTCACTGTGCTTTATTACTATGGACAACTTTTATAAGGGAGTCGTACGCACAGGTTGTTGCTGTGAACACTTTAGGCCAGATTCTCAAAGCTATTTACCCTAAATTTTCATTAGCCCAATATTTTCAGAAAGAAAAAAAAAGCACACAATAAAATGAACTCGAATCAAACAACTCGGCCATTTCATTTAAAGTAGTTGTAAGTGTTTTTTTTTTTTTTCCCTACAGAAAAAGAAATAAGCTGATAGCGATTTGGATTAGCTTTCAGAATCAAGTCTCTTATGGTGAAAAAAAAAAAACAACAAAAAAAAACCTCTTATTACATTTAGAACTTAAATTTAGCCCGGAAGCTTCTCGGTGCCTCTGAAAAGCAAACCAAGCCCAGGTATCGCAAATCTCCAGTAAGTGACTCTGTATTAGACGTGCCTTTGTGTCGGGGCGGTGCTGCGGTGTGCGAAGTTGCTGTAAGTGTGTCAGGGAGTGTGTGTGTGTGTGTGTGTGACAGAGGGAGAGGGAGAGGGTGCTGGGCACTAGCAGTGCTCTATTAGCAGCAGCAGCAGCGGCAGACCTGACATGTCTTTGTTCAGTCAATGCTGCAGTGTGCTGCAGTGCCGATGATGTCATCCCCACCTGCTGCTGCTCTCTCTCTCTCCTGCTCTCTCTTTCTCTCTCTCTCTCTCTCTCCCTCCCGCTCTGAATGCGGCGCACGTACACTGCAGAGAGAGAGGGGGACGGGGTGGGTGAGTGGGGCGGGGTAGAGCACAGCACTACACAATAACACTGTGACATCACATCTCTGGTTCGGGATTTTTATCGTTTAAATAATGAAGATTTGCAGTAAATAGCTTTGTGAATCCAACCCAATAACCTGTATAACAGATTCCAAACCTCCAGGTCGACTTTTTCTCTGATTGCATTTGGGTATAATCAGAAAAACTGTGGAGTGTATAGAGTTGTGTTTTTTTTTTACACATATTTGCAATGGGAAATAAGGACACACCGTACGTGTTCATGTGTGTGAGTGCCCTTGTGGCTCACTAGATGGGTCTGGATAGTAATCTTCTGTTCATTACTGTAGCCTAAAACACGGTTTCATTTAGATTAATCAGCCGGGGTGGGTGGAAATAAACAGTTCATTCTGATTGCTGTTTTGGCTCAGTGTTATTATTCATATTATTATTATTATTATTATTATTATTATTATTATTATTATTATTATTATTAATAATAATGTTAATAAGCTCCAGGTATACAATCACAGGCTATCAATGCAATCAATGACTCCCCACTTCACTCCTCGTTACCTGTGCAGCGACAGTGTCTGTGGATAGTCTGTCTACAAATGATGGAAGTATTTTACAGTGTTGTGTTTCATACTGCTTAAACCTGGCTGCTCACTGACCACAATTTTTTAAATTATTATTTTGAGACTGAAGCGGTTCACACAAGAATGTCAGTAAGACTCCCGTTGCATAGCAGTTTGATCCATTTCCGGTTTTCCTATGAGTTTAACAACTTACAGTAAATATTATTATTTTTTATTTTTATATAAAAATGCTTAAAGGCTTATTTATCAAAAGAAAGTGAAATTTTCTGTTTAATGGCTGGTGCTAATGTTTGCCGGATGGATAATTAGTGTTAATGATTGCATGCTGGCTCCCTGCGGCAGTGTCTAGGACTGACTGACAGCTGGTTTTCTGTGAATGGGAAGGCACTGTGTACAACAGGCTGTGGATCACAGCTAGGACCACACCTGAAGGATCTCAGTGAGCCAGAGACAGGGGTGTAAAGCTGATTTTGTGTATCGATTTGAAAGATACAATCCTTTGGGGTTTTCTTTTTGTGGTTTATAATAATAAGGTAATACGGTGTGTGTGGGATGTCTCTTATTGTTATCGTGCAGTTCAGGCTTTGGGTTCACACAGTCTGCTCAAACTGTGTGAATCGCTTTCTGTTCTAATAACAGACGCCTTACATAAGACATTAACTGGCTCTGCATCACAAAAAAACAAAAGAGTGCACCCAGGAGATGACGCAGTGTGTTTTTTTTTTTTTTTTTTTTTAACCTCAGGACTTGCGTCCTCTATACACAGGATAATGAGATGCTCTGGAATTACGTCTCAGTCCTAAAATTCTAGGTGATGCTAAACTCGGTCCGCAGCTGTACACTGCATCAGTGTGACTGCCTCGTAGCTTCAAAATAAACACTGGCTGCGAGCCAGAGACGCTGGCACTGGGGTGGGGAAGTCACTTCATTACCCCACGGTAAGAGAGAGCGGTGGAGTAATGAGGCAGCACCGGGCTCTTTAAGAGGAGCCGCGACTTGATGTTCTTCTTTATTTGTTTGCAGACGCCCTCCGTTTCAAAGCGGCCGCGCCTCTGCTTAACGGAGCTACTGAAGCCCCAACTAATACCTGCCAACGGTGTGGAGGGAGATGAACTCAGCCTCAAACAAACACCTGCTGATGGGAACCGCAGGGATGGGAATAAGACTCCTGCCGCATAGCAGCTTCACCCACTCCAGGTTTTACTATGAGCTTGATTAGCCAGTGTTTAGGTAACAAGCTAAGGTGTGTCTTATAAACGCAGTAAAACCAGGAATGGATCAAACCACTATGCAACGGGAGTCTTATTTCCATCCCTGCAATACTGCATTGTGTCATCCATAACCTCCTGCTGCTGCAGGTAGAAGCAAGAGGTTAGCTATTTAGTTCCCATTAGAGTGGTAAGTGCCGATAACTCACAGGTTAGCTTGTTTGTTTTGTGTGTGTGTTTACGATTTGGCATTGTTAAGCTGTCGGTGCGTTTTCTTTCTTTCTTCTCTCTGCTACAATACTACTTCACTTACAAGCTGTGAGCCAGCGCTCTGCCAGGTGTCAGTCCTGCTTAGCACTGGCTAACTGAGAGACTTTCACAGCATCTCCCTCTGGTACTGCAGAGTGACCTTACACTGCCAGCATGAGAAAATCTAACTACTGTCTCAACAGACCCACCTTGTGCCTACCCTCGGCCAGCAGGACAAAATACTGAAAAGCGCTGGGCAGCACTCCACTTTATAGTGTTTTTCATGCGCTTTTTTTTTTTTTTTTACCACTAGGACCTATTAAAAAAAACATTTTTTGATTTTGAAGTTGGTTTAATACAGGGTTGTATAACTATCTTGTTTTTTTTGTGTCAGCGGAAACCAACAGCAGTCAGAGATCAAACTTTATTTAATCCATCAGCTTCTTAAACAGTCTTTCAATAACTCATGAATTGAAAGCTTTGTGAACAGGACAGCGTTGTGACTTCTCTTCCTCTCAGTCACTGCGTACATGAAGCAGTTTAATGTCTAAAGCCCTATTCAGATCACACGCAAGCCGTTTTGGAGTTAGTTCTACTGTGTTGTATAAGACTCTCAGACGTTGTGTTAATTAAACTAGACTAGGGGAAAAGGGAATGGGGTCAGGTGAGGTTAACTTGAACGTATTGTGCCAGGGCAGGAAGGAAAGAGGCAATTAGGCAGCAGCAGGCTGAAAATGTGTTTGAAGTCGTGCCCTAATTAATAATATAAAAAAAAAACAGAAACGCATCCAGCACTGATTTATAAATACCTTGCTGTGTTCATTTTAGCACTGAGACAGATATCATTTAACACCTTCTAGTCCAAATGCGTGTCATTGAATTCATGAAGTTTAATTTAGTACACTTCTGAATCATTTAACACCTGAAATGCCTGTTCTATAAATAGTTTAAAAAGAAATAAATTTTCGACTAAGCACGCAAGGTATGGAATTTCTTTTTACAAACCCTCCCAGATTATCAAGGAGTGAAAATAGCACTTTGTGATCCTTTTGAGATGCACAGTTAGCCGTGTCCAGAGTATGAATACGGTGGGTTGCAACAGGCCGCATGCATTTCCAACATAATGCACATTATCTTTCTTTCAAAACCTCGCCTTGACAGACCGACATCAGGTGCAACCTGAAACCTTAAAACTAGCTTCAAGCTTCTCTGTCTGCTTCGATTACTCTGACATGAATGACTATCCGGGTTCTAGCTTCAGTCTCACTGCAGTGAATTGGCATCTCAGCCCATTGACTTGAATGTAGAGGTGAGGGCTGGACGCAGACCGCAAACCCTCCGGTTCACACGGCTTAGCATTCAACTAATGAGCAAGCTCTGTGTTCCAGAGGTTAAGTACGGGTCATATGCTGATGGCAATATGATTAACTCCTCAGCCTCTTGGAAGAGATCCGTTGCAACACACACACACACACACACACACACACACACGACATTTTCATATTTGTCTGTAGTTCTGAGTACAAAATGATCCACACTTAAATAATGGTCAACCACAGCGCGCGCGCACGCGCACACACACACACACACACACACACACACACACACACACACACACACACACGACATTTTCATATTTGTCTGTAGTTCTGAGTACAAAATGATCCACACTTAAATAATGGTCAACCACAGCGCGCGCGCACGCGCACACACACACACACACACACACACACGACATTTTCATATTTGTCTGTAGTTCTGAGTACAAAATGATCCACACTTAAATAATGGTCAACCACAGCGCGCGCGCACGCGCACACACACACACACACACACACACACACACGACATTTTCATATTTGTCTGTAGTTCTGAGTACAAAATGATCCACACTTAAATAATGGTCAACCACAGCGCGCGCGCACACACACACACACACACCATGTATGCTCTCTCTCTCACTCACTCACTCACATCCATCTCACGCTGCACATTGTAAGGATAAGAGGTCAACTATGGGATTGCATGTGTGGATGACGGAGTTTTGGGTTCAAGTCTGGCTCATGTAGTTAGAACTGAACGGAGTCTCATGGTTTACTTCTCAGTGCAGGGATGGGAATAAGACTCTCTGTTGCACAGCAGTTTCACCCATTCCAGGATTTACATGCAAGCTTAATCAGCCACTGTGCATAGGTAACAAGCTCAGGTGTGTCTTACTAAACTATGCAATGGGAGTCTTATTTCTTTGCAGAATTTGGCTCAAGAGTACCAGCCTGTCAGAACTCCAAGACTGACTTAGCGGCACAGGTGTTGGGGTAATTGTAAAGCTCTAAGTCAGCTGGCCCTTAGCTCTATATTACTAGAGTTATGACCTCATGTGTCTTCTCTAAACTAACCTCAATCAAGCAGAATTCCTGCAGTGTTAAGATGCTGTTACACTGAAACTCATCCACTGGGTTATATCTGTTAGACGAGTCCTAAAATGTCTTTTGTTTTTGGTAATGCATTCAAATCTAATTTAAATTTTTTTAAAAATTGAAAAAAATTATGCATCAAACAGACTTCTTGCAAACAAACCGAAAGCAAGCCAGGCTTTCACGAGGTAACTGGAGAATTAACATTTCAACTTTATTGCCACTCATCAATTGCTGTTTCATTTAATTATGCATTTACGATGCTTAAGTCATTCGCTTTTTAGGTTGTAACACAACTGCAAAAAAAAAAAAAGGAAAGGTTTAAATAAATCAATGTTCCCAGCTGAACCGGGTGTCACGATTAATAACCTGTGATGTGAATTATCACCGTGATTACTTTAGCATTGAGAGAGGCATGGCGCTGTCCTAGGATCGATGGTGCTGAAACTAGCTGCACGCACACAACACTACAGACCACCGGCACCAGACTGAACACAACTCGTCGCCAGACACCAAGCTGCTGCAATTTACAACCCCCGAGTCAAACAAAGGAATCCCGAAACTACACAACATTATGTAACGTGTTACGCGCACAAGAGTCGTTTGGTAGCAGCGTTTATGGCAAGTATGCAACAGCCTTTGCGTGCATTATCAAACCACGACATAAAGTGATGCATAATACGCTTGCATCTTATGAAAACAGACTGTAAAAACAATTGTATTGACTATTGAGGTTTTTTTTTTCCTAAATCACATATGCATGCATACAAACTGCTCTGCGGATACGATGTATTCTGAATAACGTGTGTCGATAGCTCCACAGTATACAGACAGCACATAGTATAAAATAATGAATGTACTGATTCAGAAAACATGCTCTACAGCATTAGGCACGGTTGCAGCCCGAAGTTAAAGAAGCAGGAAAAAGCGAAATAGATGCATGCAACAGAGTGGGGGTGACTTTAGCGTCTAACGTCAACAGCAAGGTTTGATTTTAATGTCCGGTTTGGCAGGCGAGCCGGCAACACTCGGTGCGATTAAGAGGTCCTTTCAAAGTGTACCTGTGCACAGCGCTTGCTGTGCTATTCAAACCCGGCCCTCGCTATCGCAACAACTTGGCAAGCCTCCCTTTAAATCGACGGGGAGTAAAGGATACTCTAAGACTGTATGGCGGATTTTTCTGTGTATGGAAACCTGTTGTTTTTGCAAATTAGAAACGGATGCACACTTCAGTAAAACCCAAAAAAAAAAAAAAAAAAAAACTCTCATTGAAAATATTTATACGGATCACGCCTTACTCGACAAAATCACTAGTCCGGATTGATGGTAGGTACCTTTTTAATTATTTGTTCATTTGTTTGTTTGTTTGTTTTTAAAATTCTATTTTACTACCAAATATGGTTTTAGGATGATTATCAAATGCAGCGGGTTTCAATGATTTTTTTTTTAAATATAATATGAATAATCATAGTAATAAAAAGTACCTTGAAATGCCAAATCGGTAACAAAACTAAAATGATAGGCACAGCAGAAGCGCCGAACTCTGCAGAAGTACCGCTGCGTGTCAGGTGAGTGGTTTTTATTTAGACAACAACTTTAAAAACGCGGACACGAATACATACTGGAGTTCACAATACAACGACAGCTACAATTCTGTACTTACACAAAAAAAATAGCACAGTCGTTATGCATCAAATTAACTCCAAACTGCTCTTCAGACTTCAAAAATAAATTAAAAAAATAGGCGTGCGAGCCGCTGTTGCAACCCATACTACTACCGTACTACAGATAATTCCAGATCATGAAAATATACTTTTCGAATAGATTTACACATAGAAAAAAGGCACCACAATACACACACACACACAGTACTGTACTGCAAAAAAGTGCTGAAAAACTACACAAAACAACAAGGCACAGCCACCGCGGCACAACACAGTTTGCTTTGGATTACCTGCTAGTTTACGCGTCTGCATGGCTACCTTGAGATGCACACTGAAGTAATACAATAAAAACGTGGCTGTAACTTTGTTATCATCATTATCATTATCCTTATTATTCGCACTGTAGAGCGCTGTATATAATACAACACCACCACGAGACACAGAGTTATAACGTAAATCTAACCTTCTATTTCATTTTCCATTCACAGAGTCCCGCTTTAGCAAACTGTCTCCCCTTTTCTTTGGGTAAGAAGCGAGAAAGGCATTCCTCGGTATACTCGCTGTTCTTTCTCTCTCTCTCTCTCTCTTTCTCTCCTTGGATTTTTTTGTTGTTTGAAAAAAAAAACAATTTTCCCCCCTCTCTCGTTTGTGTGTTTGAAGAAGCCGCTTTACTTAACGGAAGCTAACAACAATAGAACAAAGTGGAGAGAGAGAGGGAGAGAGGAGAGGAGGCGAGGAGGAGAGAACCCCCCCCCCCCATATCCCTCCTCTCCTCTCCTCTCCTCTCCTCTCCTCTCCCTCCCTCCATCCTTTCCCTCCCCCAGCGCGCCACCACACTCTGCCCCTTTCGAGCCTGCAGTAAAAAAAAAAAAAAAAAAAGATTCAGCACGAGCAGGCGTTCGTGCGCACGTGCCGCAGGTAAACAGACGCCCTACTTTTTCAATCAGCCGTAACGCGAGCGCGAACGAGCGCGCGCGCCTGACAAAAGACCCCCTCGCGCGCTCTTTCGCGCTCTCTGTCTCAGGAGTTTTCAGATTTTTAAACTCCAACCGTCGGTCGGACAAATTAATACTCGTCGGATACGATAGGTCTATATAATCATAATATATAAACCAACTGCCAAATGTGTGTGAGGGAAGATTCGACAATATGATTTTCTTCGAAAACGATATGTTGTTATTATTATTATTATTATTATTATTATTATTATTATTACTATTATTATTATCGTGGATATACAATTTTATTAACAGAAAAGCGACACTGCCAGTAAGTATGACTACAATATACGTTTCTTATCCTACAGCCCGTGTTTCCTGACGAATTGATAGTTTTATGTAATTCTCCATAGCTAGTCTAGTCTGCGGCTAGCCTTCCTTCAACCCCCCCCCCCCCCCCCCCCCCTTGTTGTACTAAATCCGATCGTGTTTTCTCAAGCCCCCCCTCACTGATATCCTATGACGACAGGACTTGGGAGGGCTTTTATCTACGGATATCGGACTCGTACTAAATATCCTCTGCTCTCGACTCCGCCACTGCTCGACCGAATGCGTGTGGTGCTGCTGCTAGCGCTGGTTTCTTTTGTCCTGCCCGTGGGTCCGTACCTGCAATGCTGCAGAGGAGAGAAAGTCTCCGTCTCCCCCCCTCTCTCTGCATTATGACAAATCAAGGCAGGCAGCTGTGCCATTAGCACATACCAGGGACAGGCGAGGAACACAGCGAGAGAGAAACAGACTGAAATAGGCACAAAGAGAGCTTGCTAATCGAACTGCAGGCATGTCACAATGAAAAGATTGTGCACGCGTTTCAGCTGTGCATTGATACAGCTGACTATGGGTATACACGTATAGATTCTCTCTAAAATAAACCGTGGCTGTACTGAACTGTGCTGTGGTGGATTTTCATTCATAGCAGACTTTATTCATGAAAAAAATAATAATAATAATTTTCAAATTCTGAATGCACTGTCATTATTTTTCATCACGCTCCCTTCACGTAATAAAACACTATGCTTTGTTGTTTGTTTGTTTCAATTTGCAGGAGACGCACGCAGGGGGAATGTAATACTTACTAGCACACTAATGAAAATATCTGTGCTGACAGACCCTGGCTGGAGCTTTCTGCTCGTTCGCCACAGCAGTGATCTGGACAGAACATTAGAAACAGGGCATTACCCTGTCAACAGAGCGTGAACTCTCTATGAACAACCAGGAGAGCTAGATTCTGATTCAATGTAACATGTAGTAAAGAATACAAGGTGCCGAAATAGCCGTGGTCAAGGGACTGTGGTCAGGTTCATCAGTAACTTGTTCAGTCTTGGAAAAACAGAACCCCCTCAAAGTGTTGCCCGTCATCGCTGAAACAGACTTTGAACACGGAGAAGTCATTTTCTTTTATTTAGCACAGAATTCATGTCGCTCTCTTTTATATACCCCAGAATCAGGTCTCTCTTTGTATCAGTGCTCGCACTATTGAGACGTACCTGCGCTGGCCCTGCAGGCACAACACTAATAAACTCAATCTAAACTAACATCATCATTCAGTCCTGCAAGTGAGTAGCTGATGCTTACAGACACAGGGTTATTGTACAGCCAGGTGATAATGCTGTCACCTGCGCAAAAAAAAACTGTCTAGAAAACCTTCCTCTGTGATCCTTACATCTTACATGATTTTCACTTCAGGGAGGCGGTCTGCTAGAGATGAATAGAAAGTGATGTCGTGCTTCTCCCCCAGTACGAGCGGCTCAAGGGAAGGGATTTCGAGAAATGTCACTGTTGTGGTGGAGGGGAGGAGGAGGAGAAAGGGGCCGTTCAAACGATCACAGCGCATCAGGATCAAAGCCCAGCAACATGAAATACCACAGCCACGAAAGGTAATTCACTACTGTAGCAAGTGTCTTCTTCTAAAGAGCCTGGGTGCTGGTCGGTCTGTCTGTCTGTCTGTCTGTCTGTCTGGCACACTGGATGCCTACCCTGGTAACCCACAGCACACTGTCACTGTCCCCAGCCCCCCTGCTTTCAGCATGCTTGCAGCTGTCATTCTACAAACTACACAGGACAATAATTGAACGGCACCACATTGCAATTAAGTTGTTTCCTCCTAGTTCTATAGTGGTACAGCTGCTATGCCTTTTTATTTGGGGTATTTTTTTTTGTTTTTTTTCATACTTTGCACATGCTTCAAAACAGGACCCCTTGAATCATGGTGCTTTTGTTAAACATTACTGATAACATTTTACCAGAACCATCCATATACAACTGATATTTTCAACATTGGCTTTTTACATAAAAACAGAGTTCTGGCAAACGTTAAAAAAAGTTCAGATTTTTCTTTTCCTGGGCCTCTTTAAAAGGTAAAATTCATTTCTTATCGCCTCGGAACGTCGGCAGCGCATTTTAGCCGTGCTTTTGTGTCTCTGCTCGGCAGTCCGCAGTGGCATTTCACGCACGCGGGTCAAAAAGCCTGCGCCCCTGTCACCATCGATCCCAGCTCAGCGCTGTCACCCCCTGTCTGAGCCAGCCGAAGCCATGCTGCTCTCTGAGCGACCCTGCTCTGCCTTGTGCTCCTCTCAGGGGATGATGAGCAATGAATTCAGTATTGATGTGTGGACAAGCCAGCCTGCCTGTGTTTGTGCACATCCATCCTGACAGTAAACAAAGCCTGTACTGCCCCTTGTGAAAGTGTGCCATGGTAAAAGCGCAGCACAGAGTAGTAAAGCATTGTGAAAGCATGGTGAAGTATGAGAGAGAAGGCGCAACTGGAAACTGAGTACATGTAAGTCCTGTAGAGACAGCTTGTTTTTATTTTATATAGGGAGTTATACATGCCTGGAATAATGTACCAGGCGAAGCAGTAATATCTGAAACACTGGGAACATTAAAACAACAAAAACAATCCAGCCCTAGCCAGGGACGAACCTCGATGAGCCAGACTTGTTCTGTGAATTACTTCCCTTTTCAGTCTCTCTGGCTGCCCACACTCTCTCACTCTCAGCTGAAGAGGTGCTGCTGTACTAAGCCGACCCCAGACAATCCCCACAAACACTCAACAGGATTCGTGATCGGCTCAGCTCATTACCACGCAGCAAGGGCACGACCTGCACTACCTATTCACTTCACTCACTCACTGCATCCCAGTGCAGCACCACACACACGCACACACACACACACACACACACACACACTGAGACACACGCATGCACGCACACACACACACACGCTGAGATGCACGCACACACACACACACACACGCTGAGACACACACGCACACACACACACACACTGAGACACGCACGCACGCATTCACACACACACGCACGCACACACACACTGAGACACACACGCATTCACACACACACACGCACACACACACACACTCATGTAAACTACATATTCAGCCAGAACTTCTGACACTCAATACTACATTCAAATGAGAACCATCTAACAAAGTCAAGCAGACTTTCTTATATGTTTTATGATCTGAAAGTCACAAACCAGCACATTTTTCGTTGAACAAATTTCTCAAGGATTTCTATATTTATTTATTTGATCATATAAACATATATACAATATATATTATTTTTTAAAGGCATTTACAAACCCCAGAACTAGTTTACAAAGCTGTACAGTTGTCAGTGGGTTAATCTAGAGAATCACCCTCCCTTCATAGCAAAGTTCAATCTGAATGCCAAGACAGAATACAGTACCGGTGTTATACGGCGACTGCCTGCCCTATGCTATGACTTCTCCATATTGTTCTGTGTAACATATACTGTGGACTGTGGACTGTATGTGCTGCTACAAGCTGACATAATTATTCCCTCTTCCTCCCACCAGGGCTCTCTGCATTGCAGCTGTCCCTTTCCTGGCTTTAAGCAATGCCCTAGTTTATCCTGTCGATGTAGACTGCAGCAATCCACCCAACCCCCCCTTCCCCTCCCCCTTTCCAAGATGCATGACCATAAGCACCACCAGACACCCCACCCTTCCATCACTCTCTCCATCTCTCTGTCACTCCCCCTCTCGCTTTTCTACACCTCACACTGTCTGCTCCCTTTGCTTCTCTTTTCCTTTGTCTTGCTCGCTCTTCTCTACCCTTCGTCTCTCTCTCTCTCTCTCTCCACCCCTGGTTCCACATCTCTCCCTCCCTTTCTCCCTCCCTCTCTCTCTCTCTTTCATCAGGCTACCACAATCACAAACAGACCAGCAGAACTGTATGAAAAAAGTGCACTGTGGTAAATGGAGGTAAAAGCTTAGCATGTTAGAGAACACACAAGCATGGTAAATATGGGGTCTGTTAAACCCGGGGTTAAGCAGGGTAAAGCACAGGGAATGCGTTTATGTGTCTACAAGGGAAAAGCTATAAAAACTGCAAAGGGATGTGAAGGGATGATTGTGATTCAGTTAAGACCGGATCAGCAGGTAATGAACAGGCATTACTGTGCTGTTTTTAAACTGCTTTGTGAGATACATTCAGTGTGATTGGACCTGCTCTTCGGGGTGCTGCAATTATTTTTTGTTTTAGACTGAATAAAATCTGATACTTGGGTGATCCAGGTTTAATGCAATATCAGTGTAATCCATCTCACGAAAAAACAAAAAACACAGACACACAACAGTTTGGCACAATTGTCAGCTTGTGGACTGAATGGCAGGCAGGGGATTTGCTCAGATCAGGGTTGAGGTGCGCTCCCTCTCTCTCCCTCTCTCCCTTGCAGAGCTGTGAGGGTAAGCTTACCCACCTTCCAGCATCGGGCATGACTGCACCCAGTGCAACTCAACACTGAGGGATAGATTCTCAAGCTCTTTACTCCAAATCATCATTAGCATGATTTTTATATGAAAGAAAAGAAAAAAAACACCCACCAAATAAAATCCTAAAATGAATAAGAAACGACTTAAGACTACTTACAAGTTCCTAAGGTAAAAGTCTTAGTTGTTTCTATCTGGTTTGGTAAACTTTATTGGGTGTGTTTTCTGAAAAAAAAAAAAAAAGTGCTAATGACCCTTTGGAGTAAATAGCTTTGAGAACGTAGCCCCAAATTCACAAACACCAGAAAAAAAATAACCTCACCTACACGCAGAAGGACCTATCCCAGCGTGGCCAATCACAGTCCAGGTTTAACAGATACAAATAAACACCACTGGAGATGGAATTGGTTCAGTTCATAAGCAGTTTAGAACAGCGTCAGAACAAAGACCAGGACTGGCAGGGCTGCCAGTTCCCCCGCTCCGTCATCCCCAAAATAGCAGCCACACTTTACCCCCATGACACAGCCTTCTACCCAGTCTTACCCCCCTCCCCATCCTCACCGCCCCCTGGTCACTTACCGTCCAGGGAGAGCCAGTCGTGCTGCGAGGAGGGCAGTGTGGGCAGGGCGCGGGCCTTGTACTCAAACACCACAGAGTTAGAGATGATCTGGTTACTGATGGCAACCTGCAGAGTGACCAGGCCAGTGTCATGGGCTGTGAAGAGAAGGCGATGAATACATAGTTAATATCCATATCCATATCTTTATCAGACGGTCTTCTGTGCATGAGTAAAAGCAAAATAAGTTGTACTGAAATGCTGCGAGAATCTGAATTCCTTACCTGGGCAGTAGCAGCGCAGCACTCCGGGCTGTATGAGGGAGGCTGGGACTGAGATCTGGTCGAACAGACAGCTGTAGTTACTGCTGGCCTCCTGCCAGGGGCCAGTGATCAGCACCTTGACTCCTCCCTGCAAGCACAAACAAAAGCAGCTTTAGACCTGGATGTTTAATAAGGCCAACTGTGCCCTATACCGTTATCACTACATACTGCACTGTACGGCTTCATACAGAGCAATAAACGCTCAACCAAAAGGTATGCCTCTGCTGCCTCCTAGAGTATCACAGCATGAACTGCTCAGCAGTTTCTTAGGTGGGCTTGGAAAGCTGTGTTTTAAGGTGCAACAGTGGCACACTGTGGAATTGTACATAACTGCAGGACACCAGGAGAATTTAGTTCTACTTCTACTGCTCGGGCCACTGCATTGTCTCTGCTGCCATCTAGTGGAGTAAAGTTTCCAAGCACGAATACAATCTGAAGAGAAAATAGATCAGGTTTGGAGGCAGCATGTTCAGCTGCAATAGTGGCATGAAAAAGAAAATGCACAACACATCAAACACAGAAACTTGAGTGCATACAGTACAGAAAGACAAGAACAGCACAGACAGAGACAGAAAGAAACAGACAGAGAGCAAGGGCAGACATACAGACAGAGACAGAAAGAAACAGAGCAAGAACAGCACAGACAGACAGAAAGATACAGACAGAGAGCAAGGGCAGACATACAGACAGATGGAGGGACAGGCAGTACAGACCAAGGGACAACCATGTAGACAGTACAGAAAAACAGAGAGACAGACAGAAACACTGAGAACAGAAAGACAGACAGCAAGACTGCAGCTCACCTCTGGGTAGGACCATTCGGGGGAGTAGTCTGTCACAATGAAGAGCCTCCCTGTGGCCTGCAGCATCCCCAGGGCCCCCTGCGACACCACTTCAGACACGTGCATGTAGGCCAGCGAGCCCGCCTCTCCTCCTGCCCCTCCCCCTGGACCTCCTCCAGCTCCCCCTCCGTCCCCAGGACTGCAGCAGGGGGGCAGGCACAGCTCGGCCTGGACGTAGGCGCCGCGGCCCGCAGCCTCCTCCCCCTGGGGGCCTCCCTGGGGCTGGCCGTCGGGCCCCGTCTGCACCAGCTGGTGGGCATAGAGGGCCGCTCCGGGGCCCACGACGGGCCCCCCTCCTCCGCCACCGCCGCCCTCCACCGAGATGAAGTCGTTGATCAGGTCAGAGAACTGGTTCCCGAAGGAGATGTCAAAGTGGTCCAGGCTGATCTCCATCCCCCCCTGATGGTGGCCCCCCACCGTGCCGTACAGCCCCTGGACCAGCTGACCGACCGCCCCGCCCTGAAGGATGGGCTGCAGCTGAGGGTGTGGACCCGTGCCGTTGCTGCTGCTAGTGGCCACTCCGTTGCTCAGAACCTCTGTGCCATTTTCAGAGCCCTGCTGCTGCTGCTGAAGATAGTGCTCAGGACCACCTCCTCCTCCTCCTCCTCCTCCCCCACCTCCGCAGGCTTGCAAGTGATCCACAGGCTTGAGCAGACCCTCCGTCCCTTCTCCTCCTCCTCCTCCCCCGTTCTCAGCCTGGCCGCCCGCCTGCCCTTGCTCCAAGCCCACAACTTCCTGGTGCTCCGGGCCCAGGCCCTGGAAGCCCCCCTGGTACTGCAGGAGCTGGAGGGGGGAAGGCTGGCCCGGTGAGTGGTCTTGAGGGGCAGGGCCACCGTTGCAGTTGGGGGGTGTGTGCTGGGGCTGCTGCTGGGGGTGGGAGAGCGTGTGGTGGGGGTGGGAGTGGGAGTGGGGGAGCTGGTGGTGGTGCTGGAGGAGATGGTGGTGCCCCCCGTTGTTGTTGCTGCCCCCCACGCCATTGAGGGATTCCGTCTTGACCACATGCAAGCCCAGGAAGATGCCATTACCCCCGGATTCGGACAGACCGGTGGAGCCGTGAGAGTTTTGCTGCTGCTGCTGATCCATGTGCAGGTGAGACTTCTGGTTGCTTTGCTGTTGCTGTTGCTGCTGCTGTTGGGAAGGCTGCTGCGGCGCCTCCTGCAGGAAGAAGCTGGGGGAGCGGCTCTGGTGCGCCAGGTGAGGGCTGTGAACTGCCTGGGCGTAGCCCCCCGCCGCTCCCACCCCGGAGGAGGAGTAATCCTGCTTGGAGTCAATCGCGCTGAAGTCCATCTGCTCCAGCGTGGTGCTGGGGCTCAGGCCGCCCCCCGAGGGAAGCAGGGAGCCCCCAGGGGCAAGCGTGGACGAGCCCTGGCCTGAGGACCCCCTCACGCCACCCCCGCCCCCCACCGCGCACCCCACCTGGTATCCACCCTCTTTAGCCAGCTGCTGCTCGAAGGACGTGTCTTCGGTCTTGATCTCCATCTTCACCATCGCCCCCGAGAAGCCATAGGAGGGGCTGGAGTCCGAGGGGGGTAGGGAGGAGCGTCGCAGGATGCCGTTGCAGCTGCCCATCCCACCGTCCCCATTGCTATCACCGCTGCCGTCCCCCTTCAGCCCGCTGCCCCCGTAGGTCTGCCCTTGCTTGGGGTTGTTCAGGAAGCAGTCAGGGTCGAAGTTCATGGCGGTCTCTGGGATCTTGGGGACGCCCGAGTCCAGGCTGCTGGACAGCACCAGCTCTTCGGACAGCATGGCCAGGCCCGCATCAGCGGCGCCCCCCGCTGTCGGGAAGGCGAACTTGTGGCTGTCGGAGGAGACGCCGAGCACCAGGCCCTGCGCGGCCGCGTCGGAGGAGATAAGGTGCTGGTTGGGGCCCCCTGTGGGGGACATGCTGTAGACAGGGTCCCCCGTCACTTCGGACATGAAGACGGCCGCACCCTGGGACAGACCCCCCATCACCGAGGCCACGTGGCCCATGGCAGTGACCACAGGGCTGTCGGCCATGTCGGGGTCGCTGTTGAGCCCGCTGCTGATGGACACGGGGGAGTTCTGGGTGGTATCGGGCACCTCCACCTGGTTGGTTGAGGAGACCTCGGTGCTGTTCTGGTGCAGCAGCACTGGCTTTGGCACCTTGCCGTTGCGCTTCTCCCGCGCCCCGCCTCCCTTGGCCCCCCCACCTCCGCTGGCCGTCGCCGTCCCCCCGTGGCTATGCTCGTTCTTGCCCTCGGAGACATCGTTGTTCTGGACCTCCGAGTGGGAGCTGCTGTACCCCCCTGCGCCCCCTCCGCGGGGCTCCACTTTCGGGGAGATGATGCGGTGCTTGGCACTGTTGCACTTGTGGTGCACGGTGCTCCCCGCACCTGAGAGAGAGAGAGAGAGAGAGAGAGAGGGAGAGAGAGAGAGGAAAGAGCGTCACTCTTCAGTTTTGGTCAGTGTTCATAATACAGCTTACAAGGTACACACACACCCCTGCCCACATCCCTCCTTACTTTCTCCAGGTAAAAACCCAACCTTTTACCTTCCAGAGTTTCTTAAACAGAATAAAGTCCTGTTCCTTAGTTTTGACATCTGATTTTTTGAGGCTGAAAGAAGTTGGTTTTAAACTGGTCATTCTGGTTCAAGAAAAAAAAATACTACAATGCCAATTTAATTCCCTAGTTTAAAACTGGCCAAAGCTTCATTAAAAAAATGTAGGACCGGTGTGTGTTTTGAATATTCTCTACAAGTAGGCAGCTGAGTGTATTACTAAGTAGCAAGTGACTGCAGTGCAATGTCGTCACCTTGTGGTAGAGAGTGGAAACACACCCCTGACAACAGCTCCTGGCACTTAAACATATTGCAGCCCCAGAGCCTGACTGCTGCTCCACACATACCATAGTATATATAAACGAGGCAGCTTAGCTTTGAGGGTGCAACGCCAGCTCTGTGAAGCTGAAAAGGAGATTTTAATTCCAGAAGACTTTCTGCCTTTTACTTTTCCTCGCTTCTCTCCTCTTCCTTTCCCAGCTCAGAACAAGAGACTGATCAGTCTCCGCCATTACACTACGCCTTTCCCTTTCCCCCAGGTTCTTTGCTGTCCCAGTCTCCTCTCCTTTTTACTTTTCCCTTTCCCACTCTCTCCCCCCTTTCCTTGCTCTCCCTTCTCTCTCCTTCTCCCTCTGCCCCTCTGTCTCTCCCCTGTCCTCACTCCTTACCCAGGGTCCCAGTGCAGAGGCAGTTGTGAGTCCGTGGCTGGGGCTTGGTCTGATGGCTGTCCAGGATCTGCTGCACCAGCTGCTCCACAGAGAAGCCAGTGCTGCTGTTCCCATTGCTGCAAGTCCACTTGATCCCATGAACTGGCGGGACAGAGGAGACACAGTCAGCACGTCACTCACACACCCCTCCATCTCTCCCTCCCTCTCTCCCTCCTTCACTCTCAGCCTCGCTCCCTCCCTTCCCCTCCCTCCTTCACTCCCTCCCTTTTCACGTCCTGATTCACCCTCCCTCCTTCTCCACATCCTACCTCCTTCACTACCTTTCTCCCTCCGTCCTTATTTCCTCACTTCCTCCTTCATTCACATCCTCCCTCCTCCCTCCCCAGTTGGAAAACTAGAAGTAATGTCAACAGGAATAAACTATTATTATTATTATTGTTATTATTATTATTATTTTGTTTTGTCAGGGAGTTTATAGGACGGGAAGGAAGTTTGAAATGCTTAGCTGTGGTTGTTATAAAAGGTTTTTGCAATGTTGTGAAGAAGAGGAGGAGAAAGAGGAGGAAGACAGCGCTGTTAAAACTTGTGTTTTCTTAAACTTCATTTCTTTTGTCTTGGGTTGTTGAACCCATATCCAGCAACACCCTTTCCACTAAGCCACTGAGTCTAAATGTGAACTCAGCGCTCGAGCAACGCGCCAGTCTCAGTGCCAAGGCGATAGAAGAACACAAATCAGAAATGTAACTGCAGTAAGAGTGTGTAAGATTCATACTTGAAATCAACAGTGTTTTTCTTCAGTGAAAAGAGAAGTGTGCTATTCCCATCGAGAGCCTAACGAACCACAGATCAAGCGCTGAATAATAATGGGAGTCAGAAAAGCAGATGGTTTCAGCATCTGGGGGTCATTCCGAGACACTGTGGGGTCTCGAGGGAGACCCCTGCTGCTCAGAGAGTGCCGTTACACCCTGCTCTCTGTGTGCTGCTGATTGCTATGCTTTGAAGATCCTCACTGCAACGGAACGCATGCGAGACCCAGAGGCAGTCAACGGTGACAGAAAAAAAGAACAAATGAGAGAATGAAATGGAGAAGGAAGATGAAAAAAAGGAGAGAAACGCACACTGGTGCTTCATTCAAATTCTCATCCATCTCTGGAACATCATTTTACAGGCATAACAAAAAAAAAAATCTAATTAAACTAAATTGTATGAAGATAGGGGTACAAGCTCAGACCAGCTTTTGGAATATCAAACAATATCAAGGAGGCTTTTAACTTGCTACGCTTCGCTTGTTATGTGAGCTGGAAGAAAGGGAGGGAGAGAAGGGAGGGAGGCAGAGAGAAAGGGATTTATTAGTGAGAAAGATTGAACGAGAGCGAGTCGAATTCATCAGAAACATTCTCCCCCACTCTTCTCTCTCTCTCTCTCTCTCGACTGCCCATCAAAAGCAACAAGATAAAAAAAAAAACACTCAATAAGGCTGTTCTGGCTCGCTGGCTGAGGACTGAGCAGCAGGGAGGCCAGGAGGCAGTTCACTGTTGCTACAATCATCATATGGTAGCTACAATTAAAGCACGAGCGGAAATGCAGTTGAACGGCATTACATTAGCAGCACGCTGTCTGTAATGGTAGTTTTAGTGGAGCATAGTCACTTCATCCCAGTTGTTTTATAGGGGACAGTTAAAGCCTCCAGATACCATGAAAACCTCTACCATGAGTGCATGCCATTACAGCCTCTGCCTGTCTTTCCAGGGACCGACCAGCAGGCGGCACCAAAGCCCTTAGTTGGGTTTGTCTCGGTCAGAGAGAGAGGTCAAACCCAGCTGAAGGACCTGCTCTCAGTGTTGCTGTGATGATGCTGATCGCTTTGGGAAGAGATTAGCATAGAAGAAGGCCCCGGGACTGCTTGGCTGCCTGCCTGCCTGCCTGCCTGCCTGCCTCAGAGTGCAGCACGCCATTCCGAGTTAACCTCCCCCATTCTGCAAATGAAATGCCGCTGTTGAGATGTGATGGCAGTGAGTGAAAAACATGCCAGCTCTCGACAGGCACAAGAGTGACAAAGCTCGGAAACACAAATCCGCTTTGACGAAACGCTGCCAAGGGCTTCCTGACCCTCTCTCTCTTATGGAATACTTCAACCAGGGTTCATATAGGGGTCAGCGAAGCACCTCCCTTTTAAAAGCTTACCACAGTAAATCTGCATGGTCATTTAGCAGTTTACCACATGCATGCATGTTTGTTTGTTTTTTAATTATGCTTTACCAGACCTCTCTGTGCTTTACAATGCTTCCCTATGCTTTACCAGACCTCTCTGTGCTTTACAATGCTTCCCTATGCTTTACCAGACCTCTCTGTGCTTTACAATGCTTCCCTATGCTTTACCATACCTCTCTGTGCTTTACAATGCTTCCCTATGCTTTACCATACCTCTCTGTGCTTTACAATACTTCCCTATGCTTTACCAGACCTCTCTGTGCTTTACAATGCTTCCCTATGCTTTACCATACCTCTCTGTGCTTTACAATGCTTCCCTATGCTTTACCATACCTCTCTGTGCTTTACAATACTTCCCTATGCTTTACCAGACCTCTCTGTGCTTTACAATGCTTCCCTATGCTTTACCAGACCCCTCTGTGCTTTACAATGCTTCCCTATGCTTTACCAGACCTCTCTGTGCTTTACAATGCTTCCCTATGCTTTACCACACCTCTCTGTGCTTTACAATGCTTCCCTATGCTTTACCAGACCTCTCTGTGCTTTACAATGCTTCCCTATGCTTTACCAGACCTCTCTGTGCTTTACAATGCTTCCCTATGCTTTACCACACCTCTCTGTGCTTTACAATGCTTCCCTATGCTTTACCACACCTCTCTGTGCTTTACAATGCTTCCCTATGCTTTACCAGACCTCTCTGTGCTTTACAATGCTTCCCTATGCACTTTGTTGTGCTTTTACTATGGGAAACTTGTAAAAGGGATCTCAGACTTTCTCGCTAATTTGAATAGAGGCACTAAAACAAACTTACCCATGTTGTTTCACAATCGGATAATTCTGTAATTCACTCTGACAGTGAATTGTACATCAGCTGTACTTTACTGTGTAAAGAGCGTTTTAAAGTGATGGAGCAGAGAGATGAAAGAATCACGTAACATAAAATCTTAAGAAAGATGGTCAAGTGGACTGCACACAAGTTTTGGCTAATGTCTTCTCCAGTGTAATTGCTCTCGGAATGGCGTTTGTAGCCCAGCAGGCTTCAGTCACCTTGTTTTATCATTGCAATCTTACAGTTTTTGTTTCTCTTGAACCATCACAACCAGCCTTTGAACCATTATTCAGTCTCTTGAGCCGCCGTGACCAGTTGGAAACCAGCACAGCAAACATTTAAAAGATTTAAAAGTGCGACTGGATTAGAAACGTAGGAAGAATGAACAGAGCTGCTAAACTAACCCCTGAGTTTCTTTATCTGAAGCTCTGTAACATGTTGTTTCCTTTTTATCACAGAGAGGAAACAAGCTAGAGGTGAATCAGTAAGGACTGGACACCAAACCCCAGTCACCAAGAAAGTGGAGGGTCTACTTCATTAACCAGGGTTGTCAATCCAAAATCCAATTGGAACATTTCTACACTACGTGGCCCTTGGGCTCCTGCTCTTTCTTTCAGTGTCCAGTGGGGTACCGGCATGGCTCGTTCTCAGTGGGATATGGGCCGGTCCCACAGAAAATGTGCAGGTAATTTTACAGTATGCCCCCATGCTTTTCCCAGTGTTGTTATACTATGCAGTTACCATAGTTTACCATGTTTTGTTTTATATGCTTAATTCCATGACAGCCTTTATCAATGTCTTCAGTTCAAGTAACTGAGTTCAGTTTCTTTTAGTATTTCTAAATTCAGTGTTTCACAGTTAGGGACGATTTTAAAATGCTTTACCCATGCCTGTGTGTGCTTTGCAATGCTGTGCTTTACCGTCCTTGTGCTTTATTGCAGTTGGCTGTGCTGTGACTATGGGACACTTTTATAAGAGATAACTCACACATGGGTTTCAGCTGGCCGATCAGCTCCTCCTTGGTCCATTTGGCCCACTCCTTCTTGTCTGTGTTGATGGAGCACAGGATGGGGCCGCATGGCTTCCCACAGTCCTCTATGGCAGGGACGTTCAGGTAATGCACCAGCACAATGTCAGGGTTCTGCAAAAACAGGACAGAGAAACACAGCCATGAACCTTCGCTACTTCAGAGAGCACAGTCACCCACCTGCGCACACACACACACACACACACATACACAGCTTTACCATACCTCTTTTAAAATGCTTCTATGCTTTACCATGCTTTCACTGTGCTGTATTAGCTTTATTACACTTTACTGTGCTTTTGCTGTGGGAAGCCTTTCTAAGGGGCTTCTCAAAACTTGAGTTATTGTCATCTGTTAGCGAGTAAAAATGTAATGACAAACGGTTCAGCTAGAAGTCGTGCTCTGCATCAAAGACATTGAGAAAGATGTTGAGGTCGATACATTTGTCACTGAATTTAGCATTAATGCGTCATTAAAGATGTTACTGGAACAAACCTGCTATTCCTTGTTGATAATCCTCCATGTTTTATTAAGGGATCCTCAATGTAAAATGTTAGCACCTTTATAAAGGAAAAGGCTAGGTACGTATTCCATACATATACAGTGGATGTGTTGCATGCATACAGTGGCGCACACTCACTCTCACACACACACGCACACAGTCACACATGCACACGTAAAAGGCAACATGTTTTGATAAAGAAAAATGCAGCAGTAACATCTGTTTGACTCTTGTTTGCAGCTTCATCAGCACTAAGTGGTCTATAAATCAGGCTCATGCTGGCTCTGGGCTCCCGCCATCAATCTCGGCCCGCGCTTATGACAAATGAAGCAGCCGGGTCAGGCCGCTGCGAGAATGTTTGCATTATCCCCCAAGTCATAACGTCAAGGAATAATCCATCAGACCTCACACTGAGCGCGTGCTCCGAGACTTAGCAAATCACAGCCTGTCATAACAGTACAGAGCATCTCACACCAACTCAAGCAGATCTGCACCTGAAATAACACACACACACGCACACACATACACACACACAGACACACACATACACGCATACACACACACACACACACAGAGACACATACACGCACGCACACACAGAGCTACACACATACACACACACACAGACACACACGCATGCACACACAGACAGAGACACACACACACACACACACACACACGCACGCACACACAGAGCTACACAGACACACACACAGAGCTAGACACACACACACAGGCAGAATGTCACATCGCTAATCGAAAGGTCACGTTTTTAATTATATATCAATATATACACATACCCCAGGCTGATGCATAAGGAGGTTAATTTCGAGTAAAAAAAAAAAAGAAGCATATTTTAGGCTTGAAAATGCCAGTAGTTAGTTAGTTCTGCAATTAATTCAGAAATGTGTGCATAGGGTGATATACAGGATTTCTGTTTCCGTGCTGGTCACCTTTCAGTCCAACACAATGTTCTTGACACTCAGACACTCAATACCAGAGGGGGTATTCAAGCAGGTTAGCACACATTTACTGTTGGCTCTTTAATTATTCATCTATTATCTCGCAGACAGCCTTTCCTTGGCAGTTTTTATTGTTTTTATCATATTTTTTCGTTTATTTTTTCCAGAGCTGCCAGCGTCCCGTGGAGCGTGTGGTGCCACGCTGAGAAGGGCGACGGGGCCATCATGGCGGGACAGCCGGACGCAACCTGACATGAGTTTGTCAGTCGCCTCTTGTGCAGAAAACAGGAGGTTGTCTTTTATATCAAACCCCACTGGCAGAAAGGACCGTCCAGTGGGGAATTGCTGGGGCCTCTGTCTCTCTGCCAAACAGATAAAACAGAGCAAAGAACAAAACTAGCATCGCCCGTCGTCCCTCTCTCTTTCTTTCTCTCTCTCTCGTCCCCTCCCTCCTCTGTCTCCATGCTGTCGACACAGGAAGATTTGATCTACAGACAAATATGCTTTTCATTCACAGCTGACTAGGTCATTGCTCGCCATACTTTGGGTTTAACCATGCTGTGCTTTACAACACTGAACTGGGCTTTTACCACGGCTCTTCAAATTTGTAAGGGGAGTGTAAATGAAATAAATAATTCGATGAAGATCTGTACCCTGAATGAGTGGTTTTGGAGAATGTTTGATTCGCGGGGGCTGATGCCCCGCTCTGCCACCAAAGCTACTCTAAGAGACCCCTCGGCTTGAGGCCAAATGTGGGGCTGTCACTCTGGGCCGATGCCAGCCGACCAGCTAGGCTGCTTGCCTGAGCCAGCGAGGGCTTCTCCGCTCCCACTGGCCCGTGCTGCCAGTCTCCATGGAGATGAGGTCAGAGTCAAGGCAACTGGAAAACCAAATCAAACGAGTTTCATTTCCCTTCCTCCTTCTTTTTTTCTTTTCTCAGGGGGTGTTAAGGGAATTTGATTTATTTCGGTAAATTTACTTAAACTGAAGGGTGCTTATGCCAGGCTTGCCAGGGCTTTGACAGAGTCAGATGTGTGTCTAAACCACTAAGAGCATCGTAGCAGTACCTGCATGTGTGTCAGTGGGAGTCTGTGTGAGTCTGTGTGTGTCAGTGTGAGTCTGTGTGTGTCAGCTGGAGTCTGTGTGTGTCAGTGGGAGTCTGTGTGAGTCAGTCAGTGGGAGTCTGTGTGTGTCAGTGTGAGTCTGTGTGTGTCATTGTGTGCCAGTGTGAGTCTGTGTGTGTCAGTGTGAGTCTGTGTGTGTCAGTGGGAGTCTGTGTGTGTCAGTGGGAGTCTGTGTGTCAGTGGGAGTCTGTGTGAGTCTGTGTGTGTCAGTGGGAGTCTGTGTGTGTCAGTGGGAGTCTGTGTCTGTCAGTGGGAGTCTGTGTGAGTCAGTGGGAGTCTGTGTGTGTCAGTGTGAGTCTGTGTGTGTCATTGTGTGCCAGTGTGAGTCTGTGTGTGTCAGTGTGAGTCTGTGTGTCAGTGCGAGTCAGTGTGAGTCTGTGTGAGTCTGTGGGCACAGGCACACCACACACAGAGGGCAGTTCTACACACAGACCAATATTGCCGTGATATGAACTGGTGAAAGCACAGCAAAAGTGTAGCAAAGCATGGTGAAAGCATGGTGAAGCACCGGTGAGCATGGTAAAGTCCTGCAGATCACAGCATAGCATTGTCAACTATGATGAAACACACACAGTAACTGCGTACTGCCTCAGTATAAGCAAGGGAAAAGCTCTATTTTTTTTTTCTAAACAGAATTCAAACCTGCCCTGGAAACTAGGTCTAAATAGCTTCAAATAAGAAAGCTGAGCCTTGAAATATTAGCAGGGGACACTAGTTACCAATAACATGTGTGAATAGGGAGCACTTTATTACCGAGCAAAATACAAGAGAAACATTTTTATGACAGGTAGCGCCGGTATCTGTGTGTCTGGCATCCCTAGACAACGCTAGACAACACTAGACAAGCCTTGTGCCACCAGGTGGGAATTACGAAGAGACACGAGATCAAGGCTGAGCGATCTGCGTGGACAGGACTTTAACACTAGAACCACGCACGATACCCCCTGCCCCTGCCTCCCCCTCCCCCCCTCCCCCCCTCCCGCCCTGAGCAAGCAGGTTAAATGCTTTCTTTTTAAATGCAGTCTCAGCAGCCCTGATTGTTTCAGACAGCCGTGCTGCATATTGAAACAAGAGGATCACAGCTGAACTACTGCAGCTCAGCCAGGGAGTGCCATTCCCCATCCAGCCACCGGGGGTCCCTGCAGCTCTTTGAATGGGAAAGGCATTCCTCAGAAACGTTTACCATACTCCAAGCATAGCAAAAAGTAATAAATCACAGTGAAAGCATGCTCAAGCACAGGTAAGCACTGTAAAGAACAGTGAGGTATGGTAAAGCGTATTCAAAAACATGGCAACCCAGGGTAAACTGTGGTAAAGGCAGAGTATAACCATGGGAAAAAGCTGCAAAAATACAGTGAAACAATACTGTGGTCAAGTTTTATAAGGGACCACCTTAAAGCTGTACTGTTATATTGTGTTTTCCTGTAAAAAGAACATAGTACGTGCTTTAGCACCCACACTTCCAGCAGCATCTACACATAAACCTGCTCGATTTAATCCAACCGTAAAGTCACTGTCAGATTTCAAAACTGCTATCCAGTCCCCAGCGCGATGGTTAAAATGTTATTCTCTATAGTACAGAAGCTACTGAAACTGTAGATGTTCCTAGGGTATTAATCACAAATCAATACACTACACTTTACTGTGTGTTTACCAAGCTGTGCTGAAGCGACAGCTCTATATAGATTAATAATGGTTCATCGTTAATAATAATAACCATTCATTATTATTATTCTGAATTTGTTGCTATTACTGGTTAGTGGACAGATAGCTGTGTCAGGTGCTGGGAGCAGCGCTAAAAAAAAAATAAAAAAATTTAAACGAGACACCGGTTTCGACAAGTGAGCTCAGCGGTGAAGGGGTTAAGCACAGCCACCAGGCAGGCAGATGGTTCACCAGCGGGTGGCGCTGTGGTGTGTGGGAGGGACGTTCCTCTGTCCTGTGATACTGTTCTGAGCTTGACAGGAACTCGATAATCGCGCGGCCCGTGTTTTTAACAGCACAGGGAGGTGGGGGTTGTTTTAGCCCAGGGGCGAAGGTCCAATTCACAAGACAAACAGCTTGCTCTGGGGTCCCTCTGCATGTTATTACTGCATTTGTTTCCTGGTAGTAATCAAGAAGTCACTGCTGATCCACAGTAGCTGGCCATGAATATTGCATCACCTCCCTTCAGTTGTTTATTCCCCGGCTATTCATCTGAACCAGTTTATCTAGCAAGGATGGACAAGCTGCAGCCACATTCTCTTTTGAGATTAACGGTGCTGTGAGTAAGGTTTCAGAGTCATGTCCTTATAACAACAGCTTTGCTTGTATTTTTGATACATTTTTTACACTAATCACATCTAAATGGTACAGCCCCATAGGTCCCTTTATTATTAGAATTTGTTTAACACTGTTTTTAAGAATGAAATACAGTTCAATATTCCTGAAACTGTTCTTAATGAAAACATCACTAGTCAGTTTCAGGTATACAAAACTAGATTTTATTCATAAAGACAGCCCTTGATTAGAGTTGGATTTTTCGCAACCCCCCCCCCAAAAAAAAAAAAAAAAACTAAGGCTGCTGTGGGTTTCAACATGAGTACCAAACTGTATCCAGTATAAAAATACAGGGGTTAGGACAGCGACTGAACTGTAAACTGCTGTGGCACAGTTTGTCCAGAAGGGGGCAGTAATCACAGAGACGAAAACAACAGTGTTAAGATGAGTCCCGCTGTATCTTAAGTTTGACTGGCAAGAAACAGTAACTGCGTCATCACTCCTATCCAAAAATTTTTTTTTTTTGTGAGCTCAAGAGTAAATCAACCGCGATTCAGCACTTCCGAGCGGGTCGTTTATCGCACTTTTAATATTTCAAGTTCATCTGGTATTCATTCACGTTAATCCCGTTGCCAAAAAAAAAAAAAAAGGCATTGATATTTTACCGCTTCTAAGCAACTGAACCGCGTTTGTATTAAAAAATTAAATCGACGTTCAGATCGAAACGCGAGCAATTAACTCCGCAGATTCGTTGGCAGTTTTCAGATAAAACCGGACAACGAATCAATCGAAAGCCGTGGGGATGACGTCACGCGAATGTTTTCATGCAATGAGTGATGCTAAGCAGCAGCAGCAGCTTTACTGTCGAGCAAAGCTATTGAAACGCTACGTCTCAGCGAAGTTAAACATTCAGCAGCCTTGGATCTAAATCCCGCAGTTGCCCTTTAACTGTCTGTAACTGTATTAATCTCGCTGTGATGTTTAAATCATTAGGATCATTAAAACAGACCCCACCGTATAACTGCGCCGGCGTGTTTGTTTCTATAGCAATATCCACACTTCTGCCGTCCAGTGTTTGAAGTTCTGGTCCCTGCATTTGCGTTTCTTTATAATGCAGTATGGCGGCTTGTTGTTGTTGTGTTTTAATGCCCCAGATGGGCAAAGCCAGCTGTGCTCATCACCAATACGAGTGTTAGAATTGTTTGCACCAATACCAGTGTTAGAATTGACTGTGGCGCAGCGCAGCTCCTGCCCGTTTCACATTCTAATACAACCAGATTGCAATTCCCATTAACAGAGAGCGTTCCTTCTCAGAAGCTGGCATTCAATTTGAATTACAGCGCTGCTATCCTTAGAGCATGCTGTCGGCTTTACAGACCCAGACAACACAATGAACCACTGAGATTGAGATCACTGATGCTGCAGCATATGCCAGCTATACACGAGCACTACACTGCATACACATTACTATGATCAGCTATACTACAGTATACCTACTGAACTATACCAAGTATACTCTGCTTTACCAACTACACTCCACTCTACAATATTCAGCCATACTTTAGCATACCAGCGGCACTCAGCCAGCTATACTCAACTCTACTCTACTTCATATACATGTCGCTGGCTGAAGAAGCCTTGTTGTAAAGAATGCAGTCTACTCTCGTTTCCTTTTTGCCGCAAACATATTTTATTACATTTTATCTCTTTTTTTTTTTTTTTTTTTAAACAGTTTATCGTTTTTGTTTATTTCCCCTTTCCGAAGTCGGATCTATTTTGGGATGTCTGTGTGTAACCGTAGCTTGGCAACTAGTTTCCACCCACACAAGCGGCCTGGATTTCACAGCTAAGAAACTTCTTCAATAAACCCCTTCAAACAATCGACTTGATGGTGCTCTGCGTGCCTCTGCTTAAACAGCAGGGCAGACACAGTTAAAGCTTGAAGCTGAAGGCAGGTGAACCTATTAGAAGGGTCGCAAATTCACAATGATTATTTCAACGGTTATTTCAATGATTTCACAGTGTACCGCGGTAAAGGAGAAGCCCCTCAGCCCTGCCAAGGTGAGGAGGTATTACACGCTGCAAACGGTTGGCTCCAATTACACTGAAGGTTTTGTTTGTGATCCCGCGGATCGGGCTCCGCTATGAATCACAGCATGACAAGAGGCTGTTGTGTGGCTCTGGGGGATGTGAGGAGCATGGCAAACAAGCAGCATGCCCCCTCCATCCCCCCATCCCTCCATCCCCACATCCCTCCATCCCCCAATCCCCCATCCCTCCATCCCTCCATCCCCACATCCCTCCATCCCCCAATCCCCCATCCCTCCATCCCTCCATCCCTCCATCCCCACATCCCTCCATCCCTCCATCCCTCCATCCCCACATCCCTCCATCCCCCAATCCCCCATCCCTCCATCCCTCCATCCCCACATCCCTCCATCCCCCATCCCTCCATCCCCACATCCCTCCATCCCCCAATCCCCCATCCCTCCATCCCCACATCCCTCCATCCCCCAATCCCCCATCCCTCCATCCCTCCATCCCTCCATCCCTCCATCCCCACATCCCTCCATCCCCCAATCCCCCATCCCTCCATCCCTCCATCCCCCAATCCCCCATCCCTCCATCCCCACATCCCTCCATCCCCCAATCCCCCATCCCTCCATCCCTCCATCCCCACATCCCTCCATCCCTCCATCCCCCAATCCCCCATCCCTCCATCCCCACATCCCCCAATCCCCCATCCCTCCATGCCTCCATCCCCCAATCCCCCATCCCTCCATCCCTCCATCCCCCAATCCCCCATCCCCCCATCCCTCCATCCCTCCCGCTACACCGCACCCTCGCTCAGCACCTACAGGGTGTCAGAGAGGCTTCTTCAGCATGCTTTTTTTATATTAATCAACGCAAAAGGCCATGTTCACAAAGCTTCAGCTGTCTCCTTTCAAAGTTTTTTTTTATTCACAGAATACAGTAAAGTTTCTTCCCTCTCTCCTTCCCCCTCTCTCTCTCTCTTCCCCCTCTCTTTCTCTGTACCATAGTAGCTCTGAATTACACTGGAATCTGCACATCCAAAGACAAGAAATGGAAGAAGAGGATAGTTTTTAAGACTGCCCAGCGGGTTAATAAATAGTATTATCTGAGTTACAGCCGGCCAGACAGCCAGCCATTGTGGAACAATAATCTATAATTTAGAGGCATGTTATCGGTGCGAGGGAGGACATGCGAGGCTTTAAATAAATCTGCTGAGCGCGGCAGAGAGCTGGAGAACATGAGGCAGTGTGGCTCTAGTGGAGCTGAGGAGGGGCTGGGAGGGAGGGAGGCAGTGTGGCTCTAGTGGTTAGAGCTGAGGAGGGACTGGGAGGGAGGGAGGCAGTGTGGCTCTAGTGGTTAGAGCTGAGGAGGGACTGGGAGGGAGGGAGGCAGTGTGGCTCTAGTGGTTAGAGCTGAGGAGAGGCTGGGAGGGAGGGAGGCAGTGTGGCTCTAGTGGTTAGAGCTGAGGAGGGACTGGGAGGGAGGGAGGCAGTGTGGCTCTAGTGGTTAGAGCTGAGGAGAGGCTGGGAGGGAGGGAGGCAGTGTGGCTCTAGTGGTTAGAACTGAGGAGGGACTGGGAGGGAGGGAGGCAGTGTGGCTCTAGTGGTTAGAGCTGAGCAGGGACTGGGAGGGAGGGAGGCAGTGTGGCTCTAGTGGTTAGAGCTGAGTGACTGGGAGGGAGGCAGTGTGGCTCTAGTGGTTAGAGCTGAGGGACTGGGAGGGAGGGAGTGTGGTCCAGTGGTTGGAGCTGAGGGACTGGGAGGGAGGGAGTGTGGTCCAGTGGTTGGAGCTGAGGGACTGGGAGGGAGGGAGTGTGGTCCAGTGGTTAGAGCTGAGGGACTGGGAGGGAGGGAGTGTGGTTCAGTGGTTAGAGCTGAGGGACTGGGAGGGTGGTCTAGTGGTTAGAGCTGAGGGACTGGGAGGGAGGTCTAGTGGTTAGAGCTGAGGGACTGGGAGGGAGGAACCTGACCAGGGTCAAGAGAAGTGACCCTGGGAAGATTATGGCAATATTGTATGGTGGGGTGCTGTTGGCGACTGGGTTTGTGGTGTGTGTTTTTTGTGGAAGTTGAATGGCTACAGTCTAGTCCACTCATTCAGGGTCCGTCTCCAGGGAATAGAGAGTGCAAGAAACCCAGCAGCCTGCCTGAGCTATTAACAAAACCAATAGAGAGCTCTGGCTTCCCATTGGCTCCACAGGAAAGAATGGTCAGGCTGTTGCTAAGAGACCTGAAGTGTGTGTTTGCTTAATCTTCTTCACCACCCTCACACAACACAAAACATGACTTAAAGAAAGAAAGCAAGAACAGGGAGGGAGAGGAGCATTGTGGTCCTAGTGCTTAGATCTGAGGGGAAGGAGTATGGCTTTGCTATGCAGCTAAACTGTATGACCAAGTGCAGCTTTTTACTTCTGCGGCAGGGAATTATGAGGATGCCAAATTCACCCGTCCGCCCGCCAGCTCCCAACCCGCGCTCAAAGCCCAGGTGCTGGAGCTCCCTGTGACGAGAGCGCGGTCTGAAGAATAAAACAGAAAGTTAGCAGAATCCCAGAGCGGGGGATCTGCTGCTGCAGAATCAGGCTGCAATTGAAAATCTTTATAAAACGAAATGCTTCCCGCGACAGAGACTAAGCATCTCAAATCCTACGCTGGCGTAATAGGAAAATAATTGAAACCATCAATATGGTGTTACCCGTGACAGTGCAGGTGTTTAGGGCAGCACTTTGAAGAGGCAGCCTACCTGCCTGCCTGCCTGCCTGCCCTGTGCCCTCAGCGCCACCCCTAGTGGACATTTAGTATCACTGCATAGAACAGGAAACAAAACAATAAGAAAAATTCAAGAATGAAAACAGAAAGTTTGCATCCCGCAATCTGTGTAATCTCAATCTCTTTCTTTCAAATAGAAGTCAGTTTTTCAGGTCGATAGAGAATATCGTACAGGGTGCTGCACAGCTTGATGGCCACTCTGACCTTGAGTGGGTGAAACGCAACTTACACAGAACTGTATGAAGGGAAATAGCAGCAACAATGGGAGGAGACTGCGATGCAATCTAACACAACGCACACTGCTGGCTGTAGAACCTTATCACACGACCAGACAGACAGACAGCGTGCTTCCACATTGACAACACCAGTGTTCCCAGTCCACTGCGGAGCTGTTACTGCTGCTGTCTGTTAATGGTTCTCTTCAGGGAGTTACACAGGGAATATCCTGAGGAGGGAGGGAGCGAGTGAGCTAGTGTAGCTCTCTGCACCTGTATTAGATTTATTGTGGGAAGGTAACCTTTTAAAACAGAACACATTCTCCCTGTCGCTCGGCATTAGCTTCCCTGCCTGTCTGCTTAGTGCTGCATGTGCAGGAATTGAGCAGGTCCGACCATGACTGAATACATTTTTAATGAGATTCCTTACAGGAGGGAGGCTGGGGGGGGAGGAGGCAAGGGCTCTGGTTATAGATCGTATAAATAACCACTTATAAGGGACAGCGAAACTAGAGTTAACCTACATTTTCTACATGTTTTTAAAAACCGCTTGTCCAGCTGTGATGAAACTAGGTTAGGACATTCTTTAGTGTGTCGTGAATCTGGGGCAAGAAGAAGCTGCCTGCCAGTCTGTCTCTACGTAAGCACACACATGTCCGGCCTCTATTTATACTTGAATCTACAGTACAGAACCACTCATCCAATTGGGATCAAACTTGATCATTTGGCTGGTTTGTAGCACAAGCTATTGCTTCCCAATCTGGGGATCTTCTGCCCATCCATGTGCCCCACTTTCATTTTTGCGATACGGTGGGGTGGATGTTGGATGTGGGCTATCTTCTTTTTCCATGGTACTGAATTAACGTTTTCACTCCTAGCTTCCTATACTGTTCCTGTGCCTATGTTATGCATTTTCCTTTCCCACAGTTTACCAAGCCTTCTGCTCAGTGCTTTATAAGATAGGCACTGACCTAGAGGTAGGTCAATCCTTTATTGACTGGCTTATCACAGCTGTGCACACGCACGCACACACACGCACACACACACACACACACACGCACACCCACACAATTACCTCAGTTCCTGAGCCTCACTCTTCATTGTTAGTATTGATCGTCCTCAAGTGAGAGTCCATTGGAAATTGGAGAGGGGGGGGACACCACAGCATTGTGTGAGTCAAGCGTTCCGTGAGACAAACACTCTGCTGGATCTATTTATTTCACTGCCTCTGCCTCCCCCCGCTCTCCACCCTTTCCAGCTCATTTCCTCTTAGCCACATTATCACTGCCACCCCTACCTTGAAAAGAGGTGCAAACCAAGGCTTACAAATACATGTTCTTCCCAGCTACTGTACTAGCACCAGCAATATTATAACTGAGTGCTAACCAGGGCCTGGAGATACACGTCTCTTATTACCACAAGCTACATCTTCCCAGTTCCCCTTCAACAGAGCGCCTTTCAAATCATTTCCTAACCTCTAATTAGCACTAACAACATAATCGCTGCTCTTTTTGCATGGGAAGTAAATATGCCAGTTGTGTCATTATTTTTTAAATCTACAAAATACAAAGGTGAGATACGCAGCTTGTATTTAAATACAGACAGACAGACAGGCAGATAGACAGACAGACACGCACCTTTTAATATCCCCAGCATTGCAAAGCACAGGCAAGCATTGTAAAGCACAGAGAGGTCTGGTAAAGCATAGGGAAGCTTTGTAAGCACAGAGAGGTCTGGTAAAGCATAGGGAAGCATTGTAAAGCACAGAGAGGTATGGGAAAGCATAGGGAAGCATTGTAAAGCACAGAGAGGTCTGGTAAAGCATAGGGAAGCATTGTAAAGCACAGAGAGGTCTGGTAAAGCAGACAGGGATATTAACAGAGTCAGTCAGAGCCACACAGCTGACACTCAGAGTCACAGACAGAGCTTATCCACAGAAGCAGCTCCTGATGAAGGGATGAAAGGATCAGGGGATCAATATGAACAGCGGCAGCCAGGCAGACAGCTTCTCTCGGGGGGGTCTGTGCTGACAGAGAGGCCTGACTGAGAGGACCCCCTGAATAACCCTGATAAAAGTGTCCCAAAGTGCAATACAGCACAGTGAAAGCATGGTACAGCATAGGGAAGCACTGTAAAGCACAGAGAGGTATGGTAAAGCATAGGGAAGCATTGTAAAGCACAGAGAGGTCTGGTAAAGCATTGGGAAGCATTGTAAAGCACAGAGAGGTCTGGTAAAGCATTGGGAAGCATTGTAAAGCACAGAGAGGTCTGGTAAAGCATAGGGAAGCATGGTAAAGCACAGAGAGGTGTGGTAAAGCATAGGGAAGCACTGTAAAGCACAGAGAAGTATGGTAAAGCATAGGGAAGCATTGTAAAGCACAGAGAGGTCTGGTAAAGCATAGGGAAGCATTGTAAAGCACAGAGAGGTCTGGTAAAGCATAGGGAAGCATTGTAAAGCACAGAGAGGTCTGGTAAAGCATAGGAAAGCATTGTAAAGCACAGAGAGGTCTGGTAAAGCATAGGGAAGCATTGTAAAGCACAGAGAGGTCTGGTAAAGCATAGGGAAGCATTGTAAAGCATTGAGAGGTCTGGTAAAGCATAGGGAAGCATTGTAAAGCACAGAGAGGTGTGGTAAAGCATAGGGAAGCATTGTAAAGCACAGAGAGGTATGTGCATATTCCCTGCTGTAAACATGTATGAACAATCCAATTCCACTGTATTTGTATTGTGTGTTAATAAGGGGGATCAGTCAATCACCCAGGCAGAGCGGGGCGACCCCACAGGAGTACTGATAATACAGTTAAAGGGCAACTGTGGTCCCCTTAGACCCCAAAGACATGCCCACACTCCCACTCAAACTCCCACTCACTCTCCCTCACATTCGCACAACGAGACCCACATGTCAAATCCTGACTGCCGGAGACGCAGATGCGTTATTAGTGGAAAGGACGTCTAAGAAAAAAGAAAAAAGAAAAAAGAAAAATCTTCAAAAACGCTGCTGGCTTTGATGTGGTCCTGCGGGTCCGGAGCTGCTCTCCGAGTGAAGCCGTGGTTAGGCAGAGTGATTCGGGCCGGGCTGGTCCACAGTTCTTTGATCAATAATGAATTGGAATTATCGCCAGGCGAAGCCTGCATTTATATGAGGCTCACCTCAGATCTCAATTACTGCATTCCGCTCGCATTCTCCACTTAAGCCAATTTGTTCTATTGACCTGCACTGATCCACAGGCCATTGGAAAGCAGGATCCGAAGGGGGGGGGGCAGCGAGTCAGCTAAAAAAAACCCTGTTGATAACCATGACAACAGGATTGGAGGGGGGGGGGGGGGGGTGTCAGTGTGTCTGCGTGTGTGACGGTGTGAGAGATGAGACCTCTGCTTTATCGCAGTCTCCAAATCAAACAGACTGAGAGGCTGAGAGAGAGCGAGGGGGCAGAGGAGAGCTGCAAGGAGCACCAGCCGCTGTGTGAAGCCGTGTCGAGGGTTCAGGAGAGGGAGTCTCTCTCTCAGCAAAACCCACAAGCTTGCCATGCAAGGGGTGTGTAACTGTCATATCTCGGATTGATGGATCCCATCAGTGTACCAATCTCCCTCTCTCTCTCCCTCTCTATATATATATATTACATTACAAAGTGTCAGCAATGGCAATGACCAAAACATTCAAAACGTCTGAACCGCAACAACGCATTCCACAGAATCAGGCGTTTGTTTGTTTACACTTAATGACTTGCAATATACCTGCAGGTGTTGTCAGCGGCTCGCTGCGATCATGTTGAGAGTGTGTTTTCTCCATGACACAGAGTGGCTGTCGCAGCGAGGAGTGTGTGAGAAGCACACTCTCAGTGTGACTGGCGGTAGCCACACTTCGAAACATACGTTATATGCTTAGGAGAGGCTATAGCATAACAGATACAGCCTCTATTTGGCACACTTGTCTAATAAGGGGCGCTAAAAATAAACTTCAGGAATAGCATCAGACTAACTCTTCCGATGGAAGGCAGTTATTATGTCGGGTGTCTTTCCCATTAACTACCACTGTATGCAGCAGCTTTTAAAAAAAAAAAGATCCAAGAAATAATTAAGGGGCACGAAAGCAGGCATCAATCTCCAGCTCTGACAAGCCTGGCGAGGGAAGCCCAGTGAAGACTCGGCTCCATTAGGCATTGTCTGGGGCCCGCAGGCTAATTTGTTTGCATCAATAATACATTGAAAGGATTTATCTAACTTGCAAATGAGTGTTCATTTACTGGTCCAACAGGCAGCGAGGAACTGGAACCCCGAACTGAAAACTGAACAAACAGACGGGCACCTGCCATAGGGACTCGCAGGCGGGCTTAACACCTTCATCACCGACAAAAAGCCTCTTATTCAAATGTACCAGAGTATTTTTGCATGGTCTATTTGCAGTTTCCCCCCATGCTTTCCCCTCGCTATTCTTTACACAGCTGAGCTATGCTGTGCCATGCCATGCTTCCACTGTGCTTGGTTACACTTTGCTGTGTATTTACTGTATCCAGTAAAGGCAGACACATGAAAGGGAGTTCCCTCAGGCTCAGCTCTGTCATTACCAGCACCTTCATAATAATGAGCGCTAGTCTACACACTCCTCTCTCAGCTCTGTCATTACCAGCACCTTCATAATAATGAGCGCTAGTCCACACACTCCTCTCTCAGCTCTGTCATTACCAGCACCTTCATAATAATGAGCGCTAGTCCACACACTCCTCTCTCAGCTCTGTCATTACCAGCACCTTCATAATAATGAGCGCTAGTCTACACACTCCTCTCTCAGCTCTGTCATTACCAGCACCTTCATAATAATGAGCGTTAGTCTACACACTCCTCTCTCAGCTGTCATTACCAGCACCTTCATAATAATGAGCGCTAGTCCACACACTCCTCTCTCAGCTCTGTCATTACCAGCACCTTCATAATAATGAGCGCTAGTCTACACTCTCCAAACAAAATGATGCATTATGCTAAGTTTTTGCGCACGTTGTGTTTTTAAACGTACAGTACATTCGGAGTGTGTTTTTTTTATATATTGTCAGGATGCACATAGATCTGTTTTCACCTCAGATACGCTTTTGTTTCCCAATGCGTTAGATCATTGGGCGACACAGATTAATGTTAAAGTCAATTAAAAAGCTCGGTCTTTTCTTTATTGGCTGGATTATATCTCCCTGTAGGGTTGTGTTCTTAATAGTTGTTAAGCAACAAAAAGCTCATTTGCGATATCAAAGGAACGTTAATGCTTTTGCCAAAACATACATTTTCAAGCAGCGCACTTGGTTTCAGATTACCGTTTAAAATGATGCCGTTTACCTGTCTGTGCAATCCAGACAGAAAGCGGGTTCTATACGAGCACACCGAGCGATTGCACAGTACAAGCTGAATCAAAAATAGGTGGATTTTAAAAATCAATAAAATAATCAATCACCTGACTGATACAAAACCTGACGGCTTTGCTGCTCTCCTGCAACACTCGCTGTCTGAGTGAACACTCAGGCGACGACGTCCCTAAAAATATGGATGCTAAAAATATCTCGTAGCTATGGGGGTGGGGGCAGGTCCTATTATTATTACAGTCACGCAGACTGATAGGAATCGGAAGAGCCTAATGATTTTCTTGGCCCAAGCAATTAAAAAACGATTTGCCCCCTGCCAAGACGTGTGCCAGGGCCCTTTCCTGCAGTACAGAGAAGGAGGCAGAGAGGAGGCAGAGACGCAGAGATGCACACGGGTGCAGAGAGGAGGCAGAGATGCACACGGGTGCAGAGAGGAGGCAGAGAGGAGGCAGAGATGCACACGGGTGCAGAGAGGAGGCAGAGAGGAGGCAGAGATGCACGCGGGTGCAGAGAGGCAGAGATGCACGCGGGTGCAGAGAGGAGGCAGAGATGCACACGGGTGCAGAGAGGAGGCAGAGAGGCAGAGATGCACACGGGTGCAGAGAGGAGGCAGAGATGCACGCGGGTGCAGAGAGGCAGAGATGCACACGGGTGCAGAGAGGAGGCAGAGAGGCAGAGATGCACGCGGGTGCAGAGAGGAGGCAGAGATGCACGCAGGTGCAGAGAGGCAGAGATGCACACGGGTGCAGAGAGGAGGCAGAGAGGCAGAGATGCACACAGGTACAGAGAGGAGGCAGAGATGCACGCGGGTGCAGAGAGGCAGAGATGCACGCGGGTGCAGAGAGGAGGCAGAGAGGCAGAGATGCACACAGGTACAGAGAGGAGGCAGAGATGCACGCGGGTGCAGAGAGGCAGAGATGCACGCGGGTGCAGAGAGGAGGCAGAGAGGCACGCAGGTGCAGAGAGGCAGAGATGCACGCGGGTGCAGAGAGGAGGCAGAGAGGCACGCAGGTGCAGAGAGGCAGAGATGCACGCGGGTGCAGAGAGGAGGCAGAGAGGCACGCAGGTGCAGAGAGGCAGAGATGCACGCGGGTGCAGAGAGGAGGCAGAGATGCACGCGGGTGCAGAGAGGAGGCAGAGAGGCAGAGATGCACGCGGGTGCAGAGAGGAGGCAGAGAGGCACGCAGGTGCAGAGAGAGATCCTGGTTAATGTGGACAGGCCAGCGTAGGCTGCCAGCCCCACGCTCCACAGATCCAGGCACCGCTCCAGGTGGGAGGATTAGGGAACATCCGATCCTGCCCCTCTATAGTTTGGAATTCTTTACTGATTAAGTGCAGCCAAGGTATTTTTTTTTTTGCTGTTAGTTTTTTTTTTTGGGGGGGGGGGGGTCAGTGACAATCAGAAAGTTTTTTTTTTAAATCCACTGTGACTGGCCCCCTCCCTTTTAAGAGTGCTACCAAAGGCTTCTTTCAAATCAATTTTCTAACGTCTTGTTTGAATCCCATGCCCCCCCCCCCCCGCCCCCCCGTGCTTTTTATTTCCAAGGACGCTGGGTGGCGTCTCTGCCTGCTTTCTGCTCTTTTGTTGTGCCTGTGCAGTGAGGGTCTGGCCCCCGCTTAGTGCTATCAAAGGGTCTTTTTACTGTGAGACGTGTAGCTGAGAAGGGAAGCCAGCGGGAGGCCAGCTAATTAGGATATAAAGTGAGCAGATTGCTCACGAAGTCGCCAGAGCATTTCTATGCATTACTCCACACTCCATCTGCAGCTCTCCTTAATAAATGAGTGTGTGTGTGTGTGTGTGTGTGTGTGTGTGTGTGAGTGTGAGAGTGTGTGTGTGTCCTCCCTCCCTCTCTCTCTCTCTATCCCTCTCCATCTCTCTCTCCCTCTCTGTCTCCCTATTCCTCTCACTCCTTCTCTCTCTCCATCTCCCTCTCCCTCTCTGTCTCCCTCTCCCTCTTTCTGTCCCTCTCTGTCTCCCTCTCCCTCTCCCTCTCCCTCTCTCTCCCCTTCCCTCTCCCTCCCTCTCTTTCCCTCGACCTCTCCCTCTCTTTCCCTCTCCCTCTCTCTCCCTCTCCCTCTCTCTCCCTCTCTCTCGTTCAACCTTTGTCGACTACTCTTTTCCCATTACAGTACCGAAATTAATAGCATTCAAATGTCACACTCTTCCTATGCTAATTACGCACCTAATGAATAATTAGCATTGGACAAATCTGACACTCTTGGTCATTAATTTCTGCTCTTTCTCTTTGTGAGTTCTTGTGCCGAGTCCCAGTGTAATAAAACTGCAGCACGCCAGCAGTGGGACTAAGCACAGGAGGGACGTGTTCGGAGGTGGCTGCGCACATTCAAACATAAACGTATCTGCTCCAACACTGCCCCCTCCGGACCACTGCTTGGTATTGCAGCGTCCTTCCACAGGACAGTCAGAGAAACCTGGGGCCAGTTTCTCAGAGCACTGCCAGCACCTAGCGATCAAGCTATCTTATCTCTAACCTGTTTAAAAACATGTTTAAAGACAGGACGATGATTTACAGACTGCTGCCTCGAAGTGCTTAATGAAACTGCCCCTGATTCTCACAGCACTGCATTCAGCGTGGGTGCAATATCCCACCGCTGACACCACAGGCGAGGTTTCCAACCCCAGCAGAAAAGTATCCAGGCACATCTTACCATCCCCGCTTTAAAACTCAAAGCCTGTACGACTTCACTGAACGTCTGGCATGCTCGTCAAAGCACCGCAAAGGGTTAAACGACCGGCACTGAACTTCCATGCGTTACAACGTCGAAACAGTGTTTCCGGCGCCCTGTCAAGAGCCTGTAAACTGAAGATCCAGCCGAATGCGACTGTGCGTGGCCTGCAGCTGAGAAACACCTTCCCACAAGTAAACGTGCTTAATTATTATTTTGGAAACGCACAAATGTCATGATTCTCGCTCCTCGCCTCTCCCCTGTCGTAGACTCTGAATTATTCTCTCTGTATGCTAATGAGCGCCGGCTGTCTGGCTGGGAGAATGTCCCGGACAATCCCAGATGAGTCCTTTGCTCGCTAATCCTGGGACCGTGGCCCGCCGGAGTCTGGGGAACGAGCCCCACCCCCCTCCGAACCGGCTCGGAGTTAACCCCTTCACGACCGGGATCACTGGACCTGATCTTCAAAACCTTTTACTCCAGAAATTACATTCCTCTTATTTATTTATTTATTTATTTATTGCAAAAGGAAAACAATTTAAATCTTATTAAAGTTACAAAAAAAAAAGATGAATAATTGTATTCTCCCTCTGTAACTTGAAAAGATGTTTTTTTCTTCAATCGTATTTTACACTTCTGAGTAAAAAACGGCTCCCGTTGTCACTAAAGAACACCAAGGACAGCAAGATTAATGCTTTTAATAGCATGACAAATAAACACAGAACTAAATAAAACCCATTCTGAGCTCGCGGACCATGTGTGAGGTCTGTGTTCTTCCGTTTATTTTTTTTGTTGTTATGTTTTTGCCTTGAGCAAAACCTGTCAAAGTCAAACAAGTTGTTTTATATTTCAGCTTAGAAAGGATTCTGGCTCTGCTTGTGCTGTTCTAGCGACTGCCACCTCCCCCCCCTGCTCTCTATCCAGAATACCAATGACTGGCTGTTCTCTCGCCTCGCTGATCAAAACAGCACCTGCCTCCCGTGAAACTGAGCTGAACCAGCACAAAATTAAAGCGACCCCCTTTTTTTAGAATGCAGATTTTATTCATTTTATCAAACGCGTCCCCCAATTAAATATTTGTAATGGATTTTTGTCTTATGAAATATTCATAAAACGGGATTTGTCTCGTGCAATTTTAATTCCAGGTAGTGGTAGCTCATTAACCACCTCGAGTATTTGGTATTAGTGTTTAAGCTCTGATAATCATGACCCTGTACTGCAGACTTGTGTGACCTTGTCAGTGGGGCTGAGGCTGCCCTGCCAGCTCATCTCATTTGTGCTCAGGACAGCAAGCCTACTCGAATCGAACTCTTTCCTAAAGGCTCTGTGACTTGGGGGGGGCATAGCGGAGCAGCAGGCTGATTCTCCAGGGTGCCAATCTTACTCCGGTGAGACGCGGGCGAGGTTCATTCTACTGCAATTCCCTTAAAGGCATTCTGACTTTTATCATCTACGGTGAAAGTTCATAACGGAAATGATAGCAAAAAATAAACAAGCAGATGAAGAAGAAGAAGAAGAAGATGAAGAAGAAGAAGAAGAAGAAGAAAAAGAAGAAGAAGAAGAAGAAGAAAAAGAAAAAGAAGGAGAAGGAGGAGAATGAAAAGAAGAAGAAGAAGAAGGAGAAGAAGAAGAAGGAGAATAAAAAGAAAAAGAAGGAGAAGGAGGAGAATGAAAAGAAGAAGACACTCACACAAGCACACATGCTCACACAGGAACAAACTCATAAATAACCTTCCAACGCTCGTCCCAAGTTCATCACGGCAATAAACACATGCATGAGCGGCCAGTCTGCCAGACACAGCACTCCCGGGGGGGGGTTGAAGTAAACAGTCAAACGCAGCAAAGAGAATCAAACACATTCAATACAGCAAAACCTGCAGACACTTCAAAACCTGAAGACGCTTCAAAACCTGCAGACACTTCAAAACCTGAAGACACTTCCAAAACCTGCAGACACTTCAAAACCTGCAGACACTTCCAAAACCTGCAGACACTTCAAAACCTGCAGACACTTCCAAAACCTGCAGACACTTCAAAACTTGAAGACACTTCCGACTGCTGGCCTTATTCAGTTAACATCAACTCTTGAAAAAAGTTTTTAAATTGGAAGCAGAAAAACTCAAAGTGGTGGTATAGCAGCAATAACACCCAGCCTCTGATGACCAGGACTGCGGATCTGCTGTGTCAGTCTGCACTGTCCTGCAAGCCCCTCTCTGTAGCCCCTCTCTGTAGCCCCTCTCTGTGGCCCCCTCTCTGTAGCCCCTCTCTGTAGCCCCTCTCTGCAGCCCCTCTCTGTAGCCCCTCTCTGCAGCCCCTCTCTGTAGCCCCTCTCTGTAGCTCCTCTCTGTAGACCCCTCTCTGTAGCCCCTCTCTGTAGCTCCTCTGCAGCCCCTCTCTGCAGCCCCTCTCTGTAGACCCCTCTCTGTAGCTCCTCTCTGCAGCCCCTCGCTGTAGACCCCTCTCTGTAGCTCCTCTCTGCAGCCCCTCTCTGTAGCCCCTCTCTGCAGCCCTGTATCATTACTGCATCATGGAAAGCCGGCACGCTCAGACACACAGAGACCCGTGCTCCCCCGGCTCTATTAGACAGAGCACTTCTTTATCAGCAGGATGATGTGTAGCAGGCAGCCTAAAGGGCAACCACCCCCCCCCCCCCCACCCCACCCCCCGCTCGCTCCCTGCCGTGGATAACACATCTCTCCACGTCTTTCATCTCCCTGCTCCCCGACGCACGCCTCGCACTGCTAATTTACTTCAGCAAACAACTTTACATTGTAGTCAGCGTAACCTTTTCCTCAAATTGATGCCTCGCTGCCAGTGTTGATGCTGGCTGGGAGTGGAAAGCACTGCGAGCCGGGTGTGCTTGTGAAACAGGGCTGCAGAGCTGGGGAGAGGACACAAGGGGAGGATCACAAGCAGAGGGGCTATCAGCTGCTCCAGGGTTTAGGACCATTTGTACCGTCAATACTGTACATATTGCAGGGATGGAAATAAGACTCCCGCTGTATAGCAGTTTGATCCACTCCTGGTTTTGCTAGGAATTTAACAAGACACACCTGAGCTTGTTACCCTTAGACTGTGACTAATCAAGCTGGTATTAAAAGCTGGATGCAACAGGAGTCTTATTACCATCCCTCACAGTGTAACTAAACTGGATCACCTGCTGTTGATAATGTAGTGTCAGAATTATACTTCATTAGAACTGCTGACAGTTTTGACAAGTTGGGCCCTATTCACAAAACAAGACTGTTTTTTTAAGGACTGTTCTTTCAGAAGTGTTTCTATGCAGTGATTAATAAACAACACTTTGAAGACATTTCTCTCCCTCTCTAAAGCAGTTAAAAAAAAAAAAAAAGTTTCATAAAATCAACTTAAAAAAACACAGTCCTTAACAAACAAATTCCTTAAAAAGGTTTCGGATGCAAAGCCCTTGAAAAACAACGCAGCTTTTAAAGAGATATATATATAGGCAACGCGCTGACAGAGAGGGGAGGGCAGAGAGTGGGAGAGAGGGAGAGGGATGGAGAGATAGGGAGGGAGAGTGAGAGAGCGATAGGAGGGAGAGTGGGAGAGAAGGAGAGGGAGAGGGATGGAGAGATGGGGAGGGAGAGGGAGGGATGGATAGGAGGGAGAGTGGGAGAGAAGGAGAGGGAGAGGGATGGAGAGATGGGGAGGGAGAGAGAGGGATAGGAGGGAGAGTGGGAGAGAAGGAGAGGGAGAGGGATGGAGAGATGGGGAGGGGGAGAGGGAGGGAGGGATAGAGAGAGAAGGAAAATGGAGAGGAAAGCAGAGAAAGTGAGGGAGACACCGCGCTCTCCTAATAAATGTATTTCAATTACCAGTAATAAAGTCCTCGCTTTCGCCTCGTCACCTCTAACTGTTTTTGACACAGCTGTCTGTCCCAAACCGAGCCACAACAACACATGTCATGAATCTGTGGAGCGCTTCTCACACTGATTAATGGTGGTTAGAACGAGAGGGGTCTGAGCAGAGAGGTGCAGCCTGAGGGAAAGGGAGGATTGCCTGCACTCTGCTTCACAACACCAGGCTCATTTCAAGACTCTATCTGTGTGTCTGCTTCTTCACGAGGAGTCCAGAGGCACACCCAGCTAGAACAAGCTGGGCTGCTCATTACATACCAAGCCATCTAACAACATGGCAGCAATTACCAGCGTTTCATTCTCATGCGTGGCAACTGCGCGCAGACAAACAGAACAATCATTCATTTAAAACACGCTGCCCATGGAGATGAATCATCTCATTAGCAAGGGTATCAATCATTTGCAGTATACTTGTAATGCAGAATTTTGAAGTTAATACCCTGTCAAAGAAAAAATGTTTGTCAGGATAAAAATCTAAAAACAAGACCTGGCCACTCCACCAGCACCCCCCCTCCCCCCTCCCCCCACCCATCCATCCATCCATCCATCCATCCATCCATCCATCCATCCCCTCCCCAGCCTGTCCTTACCTGCAGCAGCCAGTAGCATCTCCGGTGGAAGGTTGGGATGATGGAGGAGTGAACATAGCAGCCATACAGACACTGCAGAGACACAAGGGCAGAGAGAAGGGTTAGCAAGAGCCATCGGAAAACACAGAGCAACCAACATCCTCCCAGCTCACAGAGACCCTCACACTGGAACCCCTGCCTGCTCCCACCCCACTGCACAGAGGCCTGGAGCTGCAAAAGGACCGAGGTTAGCGTTTAACAAGGGAAGAAACCGGGGAGTGATCAACTGATCTGAACAGCATCTGATCAAAACAGTTAAAACAGGGGATAGACTGCTGGGCTTAAATAACCATGTAATTACATTGCAATAAAGCACCATGTAATCACATTGTAATAAAGCAACATGTAATCACATTGTAATAACAGCGCTGTATAATTGCATTGCAATAAAGCATCATGTAATTACAGTGTACTAACGGCTCCTGCTCTAACTTGTTTAACTACTGTGAATTACATGGAGCTGACCTTTGAGGGATGCCCACAGTATTTGTTGATAAAGTCACATTGCATCTGAAAGCTACAGCAGTCAGTCACGTAGTGAGTTAGATACAGCTGCTGCCGGACAGAGCCAGTGATCAGCACTGCTGCTGAGACTCAGAGTCACTGGAAACAGAAGAAGCATTAAGGGACAAACAAACATTAAAATGTCATTGGCGGTGCTTTAGTGTCGGAGGTCTGGTCCAATCAGCACGCCCTGGCTTAATGTAGCCTGTCTGTCACGCACGGCTTGTGACACAGCCGGATCGATCCCACCTGTTTAGCCCGATCCGCGGACAGATATTCCTTTAATAAAGTCTGCGCTGGGAGTGCTTGATCTAAAGGAGTAATTACTGCTCTGTATGTGCTGCATGCAGAGGAGCGCCGATCTGTTAAACACAGGAGAGGAAGCAGCGCTGAAACTGCAGCACACGACTGAAACCGGGACTGCGTTTCCACTCGTGCTGCTGAAACCGCTCTCAGCCAGCGCTGTCTGCGCTGCACCAGTGAGCGCGGGTTCATTCAGCACCTGGTCTTGCAAACATGGTGCGACTCGACGTAATTACAGCTATTCCACCTGTAGCTACCATGTGAGATCGTGACTCAGGAGATCCAATGCTTGTTCATGGTTAAGGATGCCCTGTAATTGAAACTGCTAGCAGTTAGGGCTTGTCAGCTTACCAAGGCTATGCAAACAAGCGAGTCTCTTTGGTTTAACAACAGAGAAGAAAGCGTCAGAAAGACTCGGGAGGTCTTTCACCAGTCCAGCACAGATGACTGAGGGTCCGCAGAGGAGTGATAAATGAAAGACCTTGCCCAGCATGTTAGCATGCCTTGTAAAGCAAAACAGCAGTTAACAGCAGGGCCTGTGGAGGACTGGTGTTAAAATAAACATTCATTTGCAAACATCAAACACTTCTGTGATTAATTACAGCAGCGGAGGAGCAGTGCTGTGGAGACTACAGAGCTGGAATGAAGATACAGCTGCGCTCGCACACCGTAGATCTCTGTTCCAATGCTCTCCCATCACAGATCTCTGTTCCATTGCGCTCCCATCACAGATCCACTAGAAGTCTTTCTCAGTGTCTTCAGTGTAAATTCAATGGCAAACGTTTCCACTAGAAGTCTTTCTCAGTGTCTTCAGTGTAAATTCAATGGCAAACGTTTCCACTAGAAGTCTTTCTCAGTGTCTTCAGTGTAAATTCAATGGCAAACGTTTCCACTAGAAGTCTTTCTCAGTGTCTTCAGTGTAAATTCAATGGCAAACTTTTCCACTAGAAGTCTTTCTCAGTGTCTTCAGTGTAAATTCAATGGCAAACGTTTCCACTAGAAGTCTTTCTCAGTGTCTTCAGTGTAAATTCAATGGCAAACTTTTCCACTAGAAGTCTTTCTCAGTGTCTTCAGTGTAAATTCAATGGCAAACGTTTCCACTAGAAGTCTTTCTCAGTGTCTTCAGTGTAAATTCAATGGCAAACGTTCCCACTAGAAGTCTTTCTCAGTGTCTTCAGTGTAAATTCAATGGCAAACGTTTCCACTAGAAGTCTCTCTCAGTGTCTTCAGTGTAAATTCAATGGCAAACGTTTCCACTAGAAGTCTTTCTCAGTGTCTTCAGTGTAAATTCAATGGCAAACGTTTCCACTAGAAGTCTTTCTCAGTGTCTTCAGTGTAAATTCAATGGCAAACGTTTCCACTAGAAGTCTTTCTCAGTGTCTTCAGTTGTTGCATTGAGTTGTTTTTGTAACACTAACACACTAACAACTTTCTGACCCGCTGTCCTACAGTTCAGATCCCCAAAGCAAACCTAATTGCCACTTACAGAAATGACCAGCAAGCAGAGACAGGATAAAGCCAGGGGGGTCAGATCTCTCCCGCGTGTGTTGAACGATCCTGAGATCAACACCTTCGAATGAAATCCTTGCAGAGGGATGGAGAGGAGACAGGAGTTTTTATCTGAGAAAAGGCGTCACTTATAAAGAAGTTCATATCTAATGTTCTGATGAGCCAGTGAATTTGCTCTATCCATCACACGCAGGGCAATTAATAAGGGCGTCTAGACGCTGACAAAGGGAAACGGTTTAATTAGCTCATAATTATCTGCAAATGCGCTCCTAATCAGACGAACACGGATTATTTATGTTGCCACAGAGTGACGATTGCCGGATGATTAGCTGGAATCTCTCGTTCATTGAGGACGAAGGTGTGAGTTACTTAGATCTTTCCAGAGGCCTTCAGCGCTCCCTGCTGGAAGAGCTACGACAGCAGACGGCTCTGTCTGCTAACGCTGCTAATGCTGCATTGCTCACGTTGGATTCGCTACGGGAACACACATTAGTATTCACCTAAAAAGATCAGAACAAGAAAACAAAGATTTGCTACAGTCTGCAGACCTTTACAGTGGACTGCACTTTGTGGTAAAAGCATGGTAAAGTGTAGTAAGGAAGCATGGTAAACCATGGTAAAAGTGGTTCAAGAAAAAAGGGTCTTGATACCAGCAGGTTCCCGGTTCAAATCCCGTCACCATGTGCGACCCTGAGACAGTCACTCAACCTCCTTGCCCTCCGTCCTTCGGGTGAGACGTAAAACAAATGAGGTCCTGTTGGAAGCGACTCTGCAGCAGCAGTTGTGATGCACAGCTCACCCCCTAGCCTCTAAAAGCGTCTGCTAAATAGCTCATTAATAATAATAACAGCGTAAACATGGGCAGCTGCTGAGAGATGGTGCGCAATGCCTCTCCAATGGAAGACTCCACCCTTGAATAAAGGGATGTTACAGTACAGTTACTGGGCTGCTCCACTGTGCTTGAGCAATGCAGGGTGTTAGGTGCGCTACAGCTGGTAGAGTAACTGATGAAGGGATGAAGGCTCTCGCTGAAATGTGTCTGCTTCATTGAGGGGCTGGTTTGATTGTCCTATACCCCTGTGGCCACAGCTCGATTCTATTAGAGTATTCTACAGCACCTGGGAATTCACCTGGATCTACCATTTATTAATCCTGGGATAACCGCAGAGAGGTGATGGATGCATTCCAGAGGACTCCCCAGTGCTGTCCAATTCCCTGATAACATACAGCCCTGGCTTAGCATGATCGAATCAACCCTGGAGCTATTTATAGGTTTTCCCTCCCACAACGTGAAACATTTATCAACCAGAACCGAGCAAAAACAAAGCGATGCAAGTCAAGATTTCTAAAGCATTCCCCAGCTGTTTTAGTTTCTCATTCGGCTTGCCTTGCTATGTGCGCTGTGCTTCAGTGTGTGTGTGTGTGTGTGTGTGTCTCAGTGTGCGTGCGTGCATGTGTGTGTGTGTGTGTCTCAGTGTGCGTGCGTGCATGTGTGTGTGTGTGTGTCTCTCTCTCTCTCTGTGCTGGGTGTAGTGACTCCTGTGTGAAGACACTTTGTCTCCTGCAATGTTAATGCCAGCTCTCTGGGCTCCAGGCCAAGGCATTAAGTGGAATCGAATTCCTCCAAACTAGCTTTAATCAGCAGGTTTTTAAGGTTAGAATTACTCTCTCTCCTCCAGATCAGCTGCCAAGGTTAATTCTGTCAGGGAAAGGCACTGAATTAATGGGCTGGAAGAATGAAAGCAAGAGACCTGCAGGAGCGATCCCTTCCACACACACACACACACACACACACACACACACACACACACACACACAACTCTAACCCTAACCCTGGAGCTCCAGGGAGGAGCGATCCCTTCCACACACACACACACACACACACACACAACTCTAACCCTAACCCTGGAGCTCCAGGGAGGAGCGATCCCTTCCACACACACACACACACACACACACACACAACTCTAACCCTAACCCTGGAGCTCCAGGGAGGAGCGATCCCTTCCACACAATCACACACACACACAACTCTAACCCTAACCCTGGAGCTCCAGGGAGGAGCGATCCCTTCCACACACACACACACACACACACACAACTCTAACCCTAACCCTGGAGCTCCAGGGAGGAGCAATCCCTTCCACACACACACAAACACACACACACACACACACACACAACTCTAACCCTAACCCTGGAGCTCCAGGGAGGAGCGATCCCTTCCACACACACACACACACCCCTAACCCTAACCCAGGATTGACCCCTTCCACACAAGCACAATTTAAAAAAAATTTTTTTTTTTTAAATATATCTATAACCCTGCTAGTGTGAGGCTCGTGCTGCCTCCTCTTCAGTTTAGTTTAAACATGAACAGATTTATTGTCGTTTCAGAAGTATGTTTAATAAATCTGATGCTGCGTCTCTTTTCAAACGCAGCCTGATACGGGACCATCAATATTGTATGTTGCTGTCCACTGGATCTTTTGAAGAAGTGGAAATTGCTAACAGTTTGCAGCTGGTCATGTTATTTATCTATTCCTTTAGATTTATACCCTTTTAATAGAAAACACCTCTTTCCATTTCCACATCTTTAAAGAGGGGCCCAGACTGTGCCAGCAGAGCCATCCTTCAAGAGATAAATGGGGCTTTTCTCATGAAGGTCTTTGCTGCAATTGAATGTTTTCGATGGCTGCCCCTCACCCAGCTGTGCTTGCTGTGCACGCTCGGTACACTGTCAGCCACCGAACACGGGGAAACATCTTGCAAGGCATTCACTCTGAATAAAACAGGCACGAAGCTGACATTCCCAAATTTCATCTGTTTAAACAGAACCCAATCGAACCCAATGCATTCTGAGAGTGAGAGCGTCTCTCTCAGCGACATTACAAGTGTAGTTAGCGTAGATCCATCTGGGATGTGTGTGTGTGTGTGTGTGTGTGGGGGGGGGGTGTACGCATGTGTGTGGGTGTGTGTGGTGGGGGGGGGGAGTGTGGGTGTGAAATCAAACAGGACCTGATATCTCTATCCCCCCCCCTCTGGGTGTGATTGATCGAGGGTTAGTTTGATGAATGATTCATAATGAACAGGCAGGCATAAGCTCAGGCCAGCTTAATATGAGAATAATGCAACAGTGTCAGAGAGCAGGGGAAGGGCAAAGGCTTTGTAATGTCTTTCTTTTTCTGGTTTGTTTTTTGCTCATGTGTCAAGTTTACTGCCAAGCGACAAGGCTTGTGCACTTTTCAAATTTCAGAAAAATCAATTATAACACGAATAAATCATTATTGTTACATGATACTGGGTGCGTTGACATGGAGATTGGCTTGTGAACTGCATCTTGTTACTTCATGTAATCAGACTGGCTTCTATGGTCAAGGAGTCCCTGCTCCCCTGCTGTGGATGGCAAGGAGTCCCTGCTACCCTGCTGTGGATGGCACTCCTCCTCCTCGTCTCCAACCCACTCTCTCTATCCCTGTCCCTCCCCCTCTCTCACCAGGCTGCGCTGTGTGTAAGAGAGAGAGAGAGAGAGAGTGATGAGGACTAAAGAAAGCATGTGAATTTGAACAGGTTCCCAGACCAATGTAAAGACATGATTCTTCAGGCGGAGAAGCAACAAGCCCAAACACATTTTCTCTTTCTGGGCCCTGCGAGAGATAACACAGCAATTAGTATTGGGCTCCTCTAGAGGAGGGAGGCTCCCTCGCTCGCTCGCTCGCCCGTTCACTCATCTGTTTCCTCGCTGCGTATTTGTAAACACAAGCCAGTGAGAGCAGTAATCTCCATGCTTACACACTGACACACACACACTGACACACACACACTGACACACACACTGCTACACACGCACACTGACACACACATAAATACAATCAAACACACACACTTACTCTCACACCTAGAAGAGGGGTTGTCTTTGGGAGTGAAGGTTTCATTCAGGGGGTCGGCTCTCCTGTGTGTTGAGCAGATTCACAGTTGCTGCTGGAGCTAATATTGCATCAGAGTGCATCTTTCTGCAGAAGCACGTTTACAGACTCTCATCTCCCAGTGAGATCTGGCAGAGATCTGTGGAACCGTGGCTGCTAGATTTATTTCCCAAGCTTGACAACGCAATTCTGTTAGCTGTCCATATCAATATACAGAGCAAGTTACACTAATTAATGACTCAGTATCTCATTCTTTTAATTAGCATTGGAAAAAACCCAACGATAACAACTTCAGCGAAGCTCAAAGGAAGGGGGGCGCTAGCGGACCTGCAGCTAACAACGGGGTCACTTGAACAAGGGTACCCCGACAATGTTTTCAACATTTCTGGAGAGCACGCAGAAGACTATACGACACGCTGAGATAGAGGGGCAGGCATGGGAATAGTTAAACTACTAAAATTGATAGATTGGCCATTATGCGATAGACAGATAGATAGATAGATAGATAGATAGATAGATAGATAGATAGATAGTCTTTACTTAAAGAAAAATCATTTTATTACAAGAAATACATTTTTAAAGATATATAACAAAAATGCCTGTGTGCTCTGTGAGTTGGAAAGGATTTTAGAATGAGAGATTGTGTTTTTTTTGTTTTTTTTTTTAAGAAACAAATAAATAAATAAATAAATATATACAAAAACAAAACAAAACAAAAAGTCCACAACGTCGTTCCAATATTTCAAGGTTAACAACGTGAAGAAGAAGGAAAGTAAGAATGAAAGTTGCTGGGAGTGGGAGATTGTTTTCCCCAAGCTCTTGATTTATGCTGCGTATGCGCCATTAATTCTGAAACGATGCATGCTGCAAATAATTCATCTCTCTGCAACTCTAACTAAATCCTTCAAACAATGACATTTCAAAATATCTACACCCCTTAAAACTAAACCAAGCACAGTGCAGCCAGTGCAGTGTGTCAGTGCAGGAGGGTTTCTACGGGTTTGTTAAAAACAGCTTCCTACAGCCTGCAGAGCTGCCCACAGGAAACATGCACCAGTTAAACCAGACTTTCCCATGGTTATACTTTGCATTCACTGTAGTTTACCCTGGTGTGTCATGTTTTTAAATATGCTTTACCAGATCTCTCTGTGCTTTACAATGCTTCCCTATGCTTTACCAGACCTCTCTGTGCTTTACAATGCTTCCCTATGCTTTACCAGACCTCTCCATGCTTTACAATGCTTCCCTATGCTTTACCAGACCTCTCTGTGCTTTACAATGCTTCCCTATGCTTTACCAGACCTCTTTGTGCTTTACAATGCTTCCCTATGCTTTACCAGACCTCTCTGTGCTTTACAATGCTTCCCTATGCTTTACCAGACCTCTCTGTGCTTTACAATGCTTCCCTATGCTTTACCAGACCTCTCTGTGCTTTACAATGCTTCCCTATGCTTTACCACGCCTCTCTGTGCTTTACAATGCTTCCCTATGCTTTACCAGACCTCTCTGTGCTTTACAATGCTTCCCTATGCTTTACCAGACCTCTCTGTGCTTTACAATGCTTCCCTGTGCTTTACCATTACGATGTTCATAAAATGACAGAGGTATCCTGGGAGGCTCGCTCTCTATTGTTATAGAGAAAATAAATCGAAGTAAGAAACCTCTTTAATGAATTACTGCACGTCACTCGGGGTCCTGGGACTCGCATTGCAGCGCTATTATTTGAGGGAGAGGTGCACCGAGCAAACCCCACAGGCTTTAACTCTGCTAAGAAACAGCTTTCCAAACACTGCTGCTGAGCTACAAACAGCAGAAACGCGTCCCGACACTGATCTTCAGAGGCACAGCGTTTAACCCAGAGAGACAGGTGTGTCCCACAAATACCATCATGCTAGCTTTCAACGAGGCGCACGAAACAGGGTTTAAAATATACTGACAGGTTGGATCCAGTTGTCCAAACAGCCACTTTCCTCCTCGTGATACCTGAGATACCTGAGCATATAGACACCCCTTTACTGGGCTTGTGGCACCTCTACAGTGCAAGCAATAGCAACCCCAGTGGAGCACGGTGCAGCCTTGTGAAATAAAACAGCAGCCTCCGAAAACAAACGTGACCAGGCACTGCAAAACAGACTGCAGGGGGCGCAAGCCTGATTTTTGGCACCCTTGCAATGCAGGCTGAAGAAAAGCAAGGGAAACTGCCTGTGAAGGTCTATTAGGAAGGATGCAGCCTATCCGATCCCCCCCTCCAAGGCTCAAGCAAGCAGTCTCATCAATTGTAATCAAAGCCAGCGTTCCTCACTCATGTAACGACTTCAGAAACGCGCTCCTGTAATCTATACAGATTAGCGGCTCCAAATTTGCTAAAGCTGTTGATGAATGGGAGCATGCTGGCGCTCTGACGTGAGAGGGGGAGGGGGGGGGGCTCGATAAACAGAGGATAACGGGGACACTCAGACGAGCGTTCAGGGATGGGAATAAGACTCCTGCTGTGTGTATAGGTAACAAGCTCAGGTGTGTCTTATTAAACTCCTAGTGAAACCAGGGATGGATCAAACTGCTGTGCAACGGGAGTCTTATACCCATCCCTGGCGTGTGGTGAGAGAGCGGCCATTAAAACACAGAGGGAGGGGGTCTATTTTAATGATCTAGACAGTGACGGATCTAAACACTGTCACTCTCTCTGTGTTAATCCAGCTAGAGGAAGAGTCCGGTACATCACTCCATCTGTGAGCACCAGCACTTAAACAAGCTCAGGCAATTCCACAGAGAGGTCTGAGAAGAGATTCTAAGAGTCTCCCACAGTAACAGCACAGCAAAGTGTAATACAGCACAGTGAAGCATGGGAAAGCATAGGGAAGCACTGCAAAGCACAGAGAGGTGTGGTAAAGCATAGGGAAGCATTGTAAAGCACAGAGAGGTCTGGTAAAGAATAGGGAAGCATTGTAAAGCACAGAGAGGTGTGGAAAAGCATAGGGAAGCATTGTAAAGCACAGAGAGGTCTGGTAAAGCACAGGGAAGCATTGTAAAGCACAGAGAGGTCTGGTAAAGCATAGGGAAGCATTGTAAAGCACAGAGAGGTCTGGTAAAGCATAGGGAAGCATTGTAAAGCACAGAGAGGTCTGGTAAAGCATAGGGAAGCATTGTAAAGCACAGAGAGGTCTGGTAAAGCATATTAATAAATATGGTAGACCATGGTAAAGGCACAGTATATCAAACATGGGAAAAGCATGGGGGGGAAACTAAACTTGTCTTCGGGTCACAGCACTTTGCAAGCAGTCAGTGTGCAGATTCCACACTGGGTTCCAGTGCAATTAAATGCAATTTACAGAAGGCACTAAACATCAAAGCGCGCGGTGAATCGAAATGTAACCCTAATAATAGCGCGGACACGCAGCCTTCAGATGCAGAGACCCCAGGGGTTTGGAAGAAGCTGAAGCTGCTGGAAGCTATTTCAAGAGCAGCGGGGAGGTCAGGCCAGCACTGTGATGAAATTAAACAGCAGCCAGAATTCTCTTTACCATTTCATTTCAATGCATAACTCAGAGCGCTGCCTCTCCTACGCACACGCACACTGAGACACACACACTGA
>NC_081215.1:15000-30000 GCF_902713425.1 Acipenser ruthenus | reverse complement strand
TATATATAATTGGCCTGTCCGCTGTGCAACTCTCCTCTTCCTTATGAGAGAGACACCAAAAGCAAACAGGGTTGTGATTCATGCCGGCTCACCGCGGGGCGCAGACCTGCAGATAATTAGCGTTGATAAAACGTCCAGGAATTCATCCTTGTCAGGTGGTGGGAGAGCTGATTACAGCGGGACAGGCCTGGGAATTGGGAAGTGATCTGCTAATCCAGGCTTCGCAGTGTCACGGAAGCCCGACCTCATTTTCAGTTTCACCCAGTCCAGGTTTTAACACAAGCTTGATTAGCCACAGTGTAGAGGTAACAAGCTCAGGTGAGTCTCATTAAACTCACAGTGGAACCAGGAATAGATCAAACTGCTATACCTTGTTATTCTTTACAGTGCTTCCCTGTGCTTCGTTACACTTTGCTGTGCTTTGACTGGGGGAAGCTTTTATAAGGACAGCAGGGCTTTAACAGAACTCAGATCTCCAGTCGAGACAATCGTGAAGCTGGGCTTTGCATTGACAAATCAAATCAGTGATCGAGATGCTGGAGACGTCTGTCTGTCTGCCTGTCTCCCTGCCTGCCTGTCTGTCTGCCTGCCTGTCTCCCTGCCTGCCTGCCTGTCTGCCTGTCTGTCTGCCTGCCTGTCTGTCTGCCTGCCTGCCTGTCTGTCTGTCTGCCTGCCTGTCTGTCTGTCTGCTAGCCTGCCTGTCTGTCTGTCTGTCTGTCTGTCTGTCTTTTCTGATGGTTAAAACACTGAAATGCATCAATAAAATACCATGCAGATAATTCTTCAATGGGGTTTGAAGAATAAGGGAGTGAGCAAGGGAGGGAGGAGACAGAGAGGTGAGAGAGAGAGAAAGGGAGGGAGGAGACAGAGAGGTGAGAGAGAGGGAGGGAGGGAGTGAGAGAGGGAGTGAGAGAGGGAGGGAGGAGACAGAGAGGTGAGAGAGAGGGAGGGAGGGAGGAGACAGAGAGAGGAGAGAGAGAGGGAGGGAGGAGACAGAGAGGTCAGAGAGAGAGAGGGAGGGAGTGAGAGGGAGGGAGGAGACAGAGAGGTGAGAGAGAGAGAGGGAGGGAGTGAGAGGGAGGGAGGAGACAGAGAGGTGAGAGAGAGAGGGAGGGAGTGAGAGAGGGAGGGAGGAGACAGGTGAGGGAGGGAGGGAGTGAGGGAGGGAGTGAGAGAGGGAGGGAGGGAGTGAGAGAGGGAGGGAGGAGACAGAGAGGAGAGAGATGCGCTCTTAATAAAATAAAGCAGTGGGGCTGGATTGAGAGGCGTCTGCGGAGAGCCTTTCCTCATCTCACACAAACCCTAACGAGACAATTAGCTGACAGGAGCGCGGGCGGCGCTTTATAACACTCTGTTTACTTCCAATTCATTATTAATATCACACACTTCCAGTAGGTATGAGCAGAACGAAGCGGCCAGGGGGACCATAAGCTCCCCATCGTGGGTCATTATTGAGACAGTCTTATTTTATGGAGGATAATTGTTCATTACCGGCATGAGTTAGCTGATCTGCAAGTCTGTTCCTGCTCCGTGCTGCAGCTCCCCGCTCAGTGAACGGGTCAGTGCAGAGGGGACTCAGCTGAGCTCAAACCAAGTCCAGCAGACAAACAGTTTTGCAAGCGCCATTTGAAACCTGCATGACTTAGAGCAACAGCATGTAAAGACAAAAAACAAAGCATTCCTACTATGGAGGAATGCGACAATTAATGCAAAATAATACTTTGTAAAACTTTTCCAAAACTGTAGCGTTTCTCGATATCTAACAATACTGACGTGGCCTGCAGTAGAATGCAGATGTGTTTTTATCGGGTCCCACAGTAAAAGCACAGTATAGGGGAAGCATTGTGTAGCATACTGTAGGGAAGCACTGAAAAGCACAGAGACGTATGGGAAAGCAGATTCAAAATGTCAGTCAGCTCTCTCTCCCTCTATCTCTCAGTTTCTCTCTCTCTCTCTCTCTCTCTCTCTCTCTCTCTCTCTCTCTCTCTCTGTACCGACAGCTCTTGTTCGTTTATAGCAAATTGAAGCTCTCACTCTGAAAGAAATAATTACTCTCCGGAGGAGAGGGGACTGCATGGAATGCTGATATGACACACAATGTCACCTTGCAACTCAGGAGAGAGGGGAGGGGCAGGGGAAAGGGATACGGGGAGAGAGAGAGAGAGAGAGAGAGGGGGGGGGGGGGGGGGAGACAGTGAGAGGGACAGTTGATATCTTCCTCCCTCTCTCCACCCCTCCGTCCTCATCCCCCTATCCCCTCTGCTCCCCTCACTTCTCCTAACAGAGTTCTCTGACTCTATCTCTGAATTCATCGCTCTCTCATTCGACAGAGAGACAGACAGCCTGTCATGTTTCTGCACTTCTGCAGAGCCAATAGCAAGAGAGACACTAACCTTGAACACTACCTGCTTCAAAACACAGGCAAGCATTGTAAAGAACAGAGAGGTCTGGTAAAGCATAGGGAAACATTGTAAAGCACAGAGAGGTCTGGTAAAGCATAGGGAAGCATTGTAAAGCACAGAGAGGTCTGGTAAAGCATAGGGAAGCATTGTAAAGCACAGAGAGGTCTGGTAAAGCATAGGGAAGCATTGTAAAGCACAGAGAGGTCTGGTAAAGCATAGGGAAGCATTGTAAAGCACAGATGTCTGGTAAAGCATAGGGAAGCATTGTAAAGCACAGAGAGGTGTGGTAAAGCATAGGGAGGCATTGTAAAGCACAGAGAGTCTGGTAAAGCATAGGGAAGCATTGTAAAGCACAGAGAGGTCTGGTAAAGCATAGGGAAGCATTGTAAAGCACAGATAGGTGTGGTAAAGCATAGGGAAGCAGTGTAAATGACTCTTCAAGCTGATGGTCCAGCTCAGTGTGAGGCACAGGTGAAGTAACAGAGTGTCGATGGAATGAGGAGGCAGCCAGGCAGACAGGGAGGCAAGCTAACAAGATATCAATCAGCCCCTCGTCCCACGCCCTTAAATAACGTCTGGGTTGCTGTTCAACAACCCTCATAAACAGCGTGCTTGAGTGTGAACAAACACCGTAAAGACAAGTCAAGCAGAGGTCTGTTTATTACTCATTATTATCACTCCCCACGTCCCGCCTCTCTCTCTCCCCCCCTCTCTCTCCCTCCTCTCTCTCCCCCTCTCTCTCTCCTCACTCTCCTCTCTGTCTCCCCCCCTCTCTCTCCTCTCCTCTCCTCTCTCTCTCCCTTGCTTCTCCAGTCGAAGGGAAGGTCATTCTTAGTACCTGCTTGGGTGTCTTTGAGATTATGGGTGAATCTCCTTCAAGGTCACATTTCATTTGTCATGAAGAAGCTGCAGTTTTATTATGATAGTTTGTTTTTTGGTTTTTTTTAAACTGCAAGTTCTCTAGATATAAGTGAAGACAGGAGCAGAGCAAAGCAAGCGCCCGCCACATGTAGCACACACTTGTGGCTGGGTACACAGCACACAGCCCCCCTCAGGTGATTCATTTGTTTGCCAGTAATCTTCTACACACTGTGTAAAGATCTTTGGTTGAAGAAGGTAATTCTTAGCCAGGTTCAGCTGTGTCACGTGGGGTACAGGGACAGGGGGGAGGAACTGAGCGTCTTCAGAAATCGCAATTGCAGGAGGTGGTTTTTTTGAGTGCTGTGATTGTACAGCGCGCCGGTGTATATATATATATATATATACAGTGTTATATTAATGATTACACTGCAGATCTCAGGGGCTCCTCAGTGTGGAATTGGATTATGAGATTGCATTGACTGTAGCTTTAAAAGGAGAAGTCTATAGACCGCCCCTCGCTCCTCTCCTCTCCATGTTAATAATAGAGATGGGCTCCCTGTGAATTGAAGGACCTTGATTCTGCGCTGGGGCTCGACGGCTCCTCCGAGATGAATAGAATCTATTACCGGGAGGAGACAAGGAGACAATGTCCCACTCAGGGGGGACTGCTGGCTTTTCAACACAATCAGCTTTCAAACACACACACACGACCCGCCAATCATTCACCAGGTGGGCTTGTGAAGGGGGGGGGGGGGGGGGCAGAGCTTCTAAAGATCAAGGGCAGTGAGGGGGAGTTAATGTAATTACATGTGATCTGCATTCACATTCCTTCACATCCCTGCAGGAGTACAGCCTAGCGATTCACAAGACCTGTCTCTTAATGGCACTGTAATACCACGGTTACTACACAGTGACTGGCGTGTGGTTTCACTGCACCCACACGCCACGTTTTAAAAGGAGACGTTTGGACAGTTTGGGATTTCCCCTGTGTTTACACACGCGGTTTCATGTTTAAAACGTCATCTAACCTCTTCAATATATATATATTTTTAGACCTACTGCGTCTTCTTCATTATTATTATTATTATTATTATTATTATTATTATTATTATTATTATTATTATTATTATTATTATCATCGCGATGCTTCATGATATAACTCAATCGTTCTTTCTAATCCTTGCACAGATGTCAGATTTATTTCTCCATGTATTTAATTGCTGGTTCATTTTGCTGTTGGGTTTGATGATCTGGTTCTAATACCCCTCTGTTTATATCTGCACATTAACGTCTCCCCACAGTGATTTACAGCCCGTCGCTTTATCCCCGGTGTCGCCGCGAGATTTATTCCCTGCCGGTGGGTTTGGTGAGGACCTCTATGCAGAGTGGCACCTCATAAATTAGCCAGGCAGTTCGGCCTGTCCCTGAAGAGCATTTATTATTTAAAGGGCCAGAGCCTTTCTGGCTGTTCAGAGATTACGCTCCAGAGAAGCTGAAAAGAGCACCCGTTTCAAACTTACTGCCCAGTTATTTTTACACAGATTTTTTTCCCCAATCACTGATTTCCCCTCCTCACCGCAGCTATTCCCCGCACAGCTGCTCAGGAGAACTGAAGGTTCAGCGGGCGTCCTCCGATCCACGACCAAGCCAGCTTCCTCTTCCACAGGAAGTCCAGAGCGGATGTCAGTGCTCTACCGCCCTCTGGAGGACAAAGGTCACCCCTGCAGGTGTCCGCTCTGATCTCACTGGGCGCCTGGCCGGCTGTATGAGTGTCTCACATCTACTGTGGGGCAGAGTGTCGCGGGGGGGGGTGGGGGGTGGGTGGTTACACTGTGGGGTCCCACACGTACTGGGATGTTGGATGTCATTCTGGTGGTGAGATGTGCAATGGTGCTTTAAACTTCTGAGTATTACAGACACCAGGACGACTGAAAAAGAAACTCAAACAAAGTGAATCTAAACAAATGAAGAAGTCAAAGCGACTGGGTTCAAATATATATTTCAAAAATCCCTGTAAGATTCAATAAGTGGTCCGACAGCGCCTCACAAAACACTAGCAGAGCGCGGACGCACCACCCCACACATCCCCAGGCTGCTGAGGATGGCTCTGTAGTTTTAATACGACAAATACAATTTCATACAACAGCCTGTGCCCAACCGTTTAACTGAGCTCTCTCAGAGATTACTTATGAAAGAGATGATTCCTCTCGGTATCAAACTTGTTTTTATTATTCCTCGGGGCTATGGCGCGCTGTCTGGGAAGAAATAAGGCTGTACCCTTTTCATTTCCTATCCCCTGGCCGGCGTGTTAAGGGCAGCCGCGTCTGGAGTCATAACGGCGCCCCGCCTGCGTGATGCATTGCTTTACAATCAGAGCCGTGATCACAGCGCTCAGCGAGCGCTCATTATTGACCTGAACGGCCCAGGCAATATCGGGGCCTGATTGATGCGTCTGGGGGGTGTGAGACGTGCCATCTGGGCTGGGGGGGAGGCACAAGCATTTTAAAACAGAATTGATGGCCGGGGAGGGGAATTCTTAGCAACCAACAGCAGAGGCCATTAAAAAAAAAAAGTTTTTTTCTGACATATAATCGCTACTTAGCTGGAATGTGCGCATACAATATTCATTCTGCTGTCCATTGTGTTGCTTATTTAGTTACTGTTCTTGAGTGTGCTGATACAGGGCTGGTACTCTTTCATATCTGTCTTAGTGCCTCTACACAGCACACTTCCTCGCCCTCACCCTCCCTCCCTCACTTCTCCATCCCTCCCTCTCCCTGTTAAAAACTTTCTGAGCCCAAAAATAAAGGCTCTAGATTACCTGCACTGATCTCTCACCTGCACTGGTCTCTCACCTGCGCTGGTCTCTCACCTGCACTGATCTCTCGCCTGCACTGATCTCTCACCTGCACTGGTCTCTCGCCTGCACTGATCTCTCGCCTGCACTGATCTCTCACCTGCACTGATCTCTCACCTGCACTGGTCTCTCACCTGCACTGGTCTCTCACCTGCACTGGTCTCTCACCTGCACTGATCCCTCACCTGCACTGATCCCTCACCTGCACTGGTCTCTCACCTGCACTGATCTCTCACCTGCACTGGTCTCTCACCTGCACTGGTCTCTCACCTGCGCTGGTCTCTCACCTGCGCTGGTCTCTCACCTGCGCTGGTCTCTCACCTGCGCTGGTCTCTCACCTGCGCTGGTCTCTCACCTGTACTGATCTCTCACCTACACTGGTCTCTCACCTGCACTGATCTCTCACCTACACTGGTCTCTCACCTGCACTGATCCCTCACCTGCACTGGTCTCTCACCTGCACTGGTCTCTCACCTGCACTGATCCCTCACCTGCGCTGGTCTCTCACCTGCACTGATCTCTCACCTGCGCTGGTCTCTCACCTGCGCTGGTCTCTCACCTGCACTGATCCCTCACCTGTACTGATCTCTCACCTGCACTGGTCTCTCACCTGCGCTGGTCTCTCACCTGCACTGATCCCTCACCTGCGCTGGTCTCTCACCTGCACTGATCCCTCACCTGTACTGATCTCTCACCTGCACTGGTCTCTCACCTACACTGGTCTCTCACCTGCGCTGGTCTCTCACCTGCACTGATCTCTCACCTGCACTGGTCTCTCAGCAGCTTTTTTTCCAGCCATGGAATACCAGCACAGACTTTCTCTTTCAGCACAGATAGATTAGCGAGAGAGAGAGAGGGGGGGGGGGGCGGGGGTCAGTCACCTGGAATAAACCGCCCTTCAGTTTCCGCTGGCTAATTCTATCAATAAAAAAAGAAACCGTGAATGTGACTGCCGGTGGCGGGGGCCATTTGTTCCCCAAACCAGATGTTCTGTTTTTCAAAGGCTCTGCTCCCCTCTCTCCTCCTCTGCCATGTAACACTCTGCATCTCTTCATTAGCATACCAGATGAGCAGGGGGGGAGGGGGTGGGCAAGAGGTGACATTCCAGTGGGCAACACCCCCCCCCAACACCCCCCACCCCCCCACACCTCCACTCCCACTCCCATCTCAGCTGTCAGTAACTGCCGGTTTGAAGAGAGCATCTGTCTCATAGCAGCTTTGGCTCAGCAGAGCGGTTTTAATTCCGTGGCCCCTGGGAGAGCTACGAGAGTCAAGAAGGGCCCTCGGGGGCAGATTGCTGAGATGACAGAGGGGCCGCGAGGATCTGCTGACTCTGCGCCTTTGGCATTTTATTACTGAACAAGCGATGACGAGCAGGTTCTTAAATACCAGGGAGGGAGGGAGGGAGGGAGGAAACACGTTGCCCTGCTAACTTCTCCTGCTTCTATATTGCCAGCAGGATGGAAGCGAGGCTCCAATTGTGGAGCGCTTTCCAGGTTTTACTGTGAGCTGCCGTGGAGCTCCTCCTAAAATGACCAACCCCCTCATAAGAACACGCGCGCGTTTCCCACTCGCGCACATGGCTGCACTGCAGTCTTTGAACCACGAGGCTGGCGCTTTCAAAACCTATCAAGCCCATTTCACAAATCTCCTTCCTTGCTAGAAGTGTATCTAACAAGCCCCTTGTGCTGCGGCTGCTCATGTGTAACCTCAGGGCTGGACTCGGGGGCGCCACGGCGAGGTTCGAGGGCTGCTGCAGTCAAGAGACTCTCAAAACAGCAAACAAACATGAAAGAGAAAGGAGTTCTGCTCTCCTTTCTCCCCTCTCTCCCCGCGGTGCCCAAGGCAAGGTATTGATTTCTACAGGTTTCTTGTAGGTCGTTTGTTTCTGCAATGTCAATGTTATGAGGCTGCGAGGGGCAGGGAGTGTATTTATTTATTCTGACAGGATTTATAGGCATGCTGGGATACAGTACCCTAGTTCACAGGGGTGTGTGAATTCTCTTAACTGGACTAAAGGGGTGGAAACTGAACTGACAGCTATGAGAATTAACCAGAGTCGGGATAATTCACTTTATAACCAGACCAGAATACTAATGGAAAAGATTCCATTGAGGCTGTCTGTAGCCGCTGTGTAAATACAGTATCTGATCTCCACTCACAAGAGCAGTTTGCGCCTCACAAAGGGTTCAAGGGTTAAGTTTCTTGCAAAAGCAGTTTCTTTTGACATCTATTTCTTTTTTATTCCTCTACGTTGAAATCCGGTGAGCCTCGATAATGTTGATCTTTTCTTTCTTTAAACTTGAAAGCGCCTGGCGCTGCTGTCTTAGCCCGTGAAAAATACATGTGCGAATCAATCTGTTTCAGTGGAGCGCTCTACGTCAAGCTGTGTTAATAATGATACACCGAGTGACCTTATCTGAATGTCACCTCATGTCTGCAAAGTAGAATGAAGGGACTCATGTGTGCCTGATCGAGATATGGATGACCGGTCAGCTAACAGGGTGGGTGGGGGTGGGAGAGGGAGGGGAAGGGGCAAAGGTTTGTGCTTTTCCTGGATGGTAGCTATCCCGGGGTTTAGGAAAATAAGAACATGTGAGTTTCTAACCCTGCTTAAACATCTGGCTCCTGATCACTTCAATAATATACCTACACTAGGGGAGTTCTGAACCCCAGGACTGGGTGCAGCAGCAGCAGCAGGGCTAGTGTGAGTTTCTAACCCTGCTCAAAATCCTGGCTCCTGATCACTTCTATAATATACCTAAACTAGGGGAGTTCTGAACCCCAGGACTGTGTGCAGCAGCAGCAGCAGGGCTAGTGTGAGTTTCTAACCCTGCTCAAACTCCTGGCTCCTGATCACGTCAATAATATACCTACACTAAGGGAGTTCTGAACCCCAGGACTGTGTGCAGCAGCAGCAGCAGCAGCAGGGCTAGTGTGAGTTTCTAACCCTGCTCAAACTCCTGGCTCCTGATCACTTCAATAATATACCTACACTAGGGGAGTTCTGAACCCCAGGACTGGGTGCAGCAGCAGCAGCAGGGCTAGTGTGAGTTTCTAACCCTGCTTAAAATCCTGGCTCCTGATCACTTCAATAATATACCTACACTAGGGGAGTTCTGAACCCCAGGACTGGGTGCAGCAGCAGCAGCAGGGCTAGTGTGAGTTTCTAACCCTGCTTAAAATCCTGGCTCCTGATCACTTCAATAATATACCTACACTAGGGGAGTTCTGAACCCCAGGACTGGGTGCAGCAGCAGCAGCAGGGCTAGTGTGAGTTTCTAACCCTGCTCAAACATCTGGCTCCTGATCACTTCAATAATATACCTACACTAGGGGAGTTCTGAACCCCAGGACTGGGTGCAGCAGCAGCAGCAGGGCTAGTGTGAGTTTCTAACCCTGATTCATTGCCATGAACCCTCTTCCCCTAAATCTTTAAGGCTCTGGGTACTGGGTGGGGAGGCTTCTCCTTCTACACCAGCGATGACACACAGAAAATGGGGAAGGGATTAGGGATGAGGTGGAGAGGAGAGAGGAGAGAGGAGAGAAGACAAGCTCAGTGCAGATCGCTTGCTGTCACTGAGCCTAAGGGCAAGAAGGGAGATAACAAGCTGTGACCATGACAGAGCCATTTAATTAGCAGCTCGAAAAGTGAAACAGCCTGTAGGGGCTTTGGAAAGCAGAGGGGGGGGGGGGGGAGGGGGGGGGGCATCATCAGTATCGCATTGAGAAGAAGAAGGAAAGCTTGGAGAAACACTGGCAGTTAAATACAGACTGGTTATAGAATCACTTTGAGAGAGAGAAAAGATATCAGGCGCAGTGAGAGAGAGAGAGAGGCAGAGTTTCCACAAGGCGGCAGATCCCACACTTCAACAGCGCAGCCCTGCTTTATAATCCTGCAAGCCCATTCAACGAGATCATTTCATTTCAGTGCTGGGAATATCTTATCTGCCGGAAAGAGAACATCATAAAACAAGACTTTATTTAGCACCCCCCTCCCCTCCCCTCCACGCACACACAAACGAATCTAATCTCCTTTACATGAAACAGTAATTATTTCCGTGAGTGACACATTAATAATTGGACACTCGTTCCAGTAAACCTACCTCAGTATCTGATTTCATATTGAAACGGATAGCGAGGAAAACAGCGGTCTGTCACTTACAGAAGAAAAAACACGAACAGATTAAAAAAAACACGAATGAAACCGAACCTGAATTCATACATTTCAAACAGTTATTTATTGATTTAATTCTCCAAAACGTGATTCACTGCTCTGAAACTTTTCATAGAGCTTGATATCGCTGGGCATGAATAGCCATGTACTTACATTGTAATAGCTGTGTAGTTACCACCAGCCCCTGTTCTTACACGGTAGCTACAGTGTAATTACATTGGCTTGCGGAACATCTTACCTGATTTAACAGCATGACACAGGCCAGTTCCGTGTAATGACATGGTTATTACCGTGTAAGAAGAGCGTTATTACCATCTTATTACAAGGGCATGTCTGCAGCTAATCTAAGGTGCTACGCCACTTTCTTGAAAAGTTACTACGTTAAAGAAGATAGTGGCCCAGGGTCATTTGTCTGGTGGACGCGGTGGTTGACCAGAGTGAAGCTAAACTCTCTCCAGATAACGTCTCATCCAGTCCTCACCCGGGCCGACCCGCAGCAGAGAATGAGAAAGCGTGGTGGAGAAGCAGAGCTCAAACAGACCCTGTCTCTGACTGCGTGGGAGTGCGGGGAGGCAGGAGTGATTGAATTAGGCATGAGCGAGCTGTAGCAGGCTTACATAAGCAATGTGATTACAGAGCTAACCAGGGTTCAATATAATGTATCTGATTCCAGCGCTTCCCCCGCACGTCACCTGATACTGCTCACCTTGATACTGTCGCAGGAATCATTACTCACAACCTCCCCAGTCAGGGAGACTGGAGAAATACACATGCCAGCGTAAAGCCAGCATACTTGAAAAAAATCTACTGATTCACTTTCTTCCTCCTTACGCAATATAACGTTGTAGCGAAGCTGCTGCTTCCTGGTACCTTTTCCAGGGGGTCACATGATCTGATTGCAGCCAGACCATTGGAGGGAGTTTGAACTACCAGGCGACAGGAAGTGATCAGGTACCAGGAAGCAGCACAAAACCTGATAATCTACTGGGCTGCCTTTGAGATCTCCGAATATGTCAAACAAGCTAAAGACTTTGAAGTAAGAAAATACAACTCTGTGCTTTGTTTTGATGGACACACACAATCTCAAGTCACTGAAACCGCTGTAGATGTTTTATAAAGAACCCATCCGCATTGGAGTGGGGGGGGGAGGGGGGGGTCAGTTTCATGATGATCAAACCCCATTTCATTCATTAAAAACCTCTTTAACACCTGTGCTGTAGCTCAGTGTTTGCAGTACTGGCTTCACTTTCCCAGCCTGTCTGCCTGCCTCCCTGGCGGTGGGGGGTTAATGGAGTTATCTCCCAGTGTGGCGGAGTGTCCCGCCCCTATTTATTATTATTTGTATTTTTGTTTGCGGCGCGGGTAAAAGCGCCGCGTCTTTTATTGTTATATTTAAAAACCCCGTGAGGATGCATGGCTGATCAGCTACTGATTATTTAACTAGCTGACAGTCATGCATCCTTACCAAACGCGTGCAGACTCTGGCCGAGGGATAATAAGATAATTACCAACTAGTTAATCCCTCGGCCAGAGTATATAAACCTGCAGCTCTCTGCACTTGGTGGAGTGTTCGAGAGTGGAGAACGGGAGAGAGAGAGGAAGAAAACAATTGCTAAAACGTGCTGGAGTATCCAGCACGAAACTTACTTGTTTGTTTATTCGTTCGGCCCTCGTGCCCTTTTGTTTGGTGTTTTGTTAAATCTTTTGTTTTTGTTTTGTTTATTAAATACGCTGAGTGCACCAACACTCAGCTTCAACCGCCCATCCACTGTTTGGTTTCAGTTACTTCCTGGTCCGTGACGTCATCACACATCACCACTGCGAGCCAGCCTGCCACATATGGTGTCCTGCGTGGGACAAACAACGCCTCCAACAGCCGGACCAGGATTGAAAAGTGCGTTTTTTTTTTTTGTTTGTTCGTTTTTTTTTTCAAATTAAAAATGGGGAAAAGTAGCCGGAGGAGAAAGCAGCAGCAGCAGCAACAACAGCAGCAGGAGGCGCAGCAACATCAGCCTTACCTTGCCACACTGGATATCTGCCTCACCTGCCTGAAGGGTGAGGAGTGGTGCTTCGCGGTTGGTGAGGTTGGGCACGTGGCACCAGACCAACCCCCTCCATGGCAGGAGAAAGAGGAGCCAGAGCGTCCAGTGAGGGAGGACCTGCATCCTCCAAAGAGGACGAATGCACTCTCCTCTGAGGGAGTCTGGGACTGGCTGGTGGAGCCGGGGAGGGATTATGAGGAAGCCCTCCCTGCAGTGATCAACCTCCTGTGGGCAAGAGATGGGGAGCGCTGGGAGGCCTGGGAACAGCAACACCACCCAGCTTCCCTCCCAGACATCGCAGCCATGGTGTTCAACTACCTGGCTGCGGATATGGGAGAGACCCTGCTGCTGCCGTCTCCAGCGCCAGAGGGAGAGGAGCCATCGCTGCCGTCTCCAGCGCCAGAGGGAGAGGAGCCATCGCTGCCGTCTCCAGCGCCAGAGGGAGAGGAGCCATCGCTGCCGTCTCCAGCGCCAGAGGGAGAGGAGCCATCGCTGCCGTCTCCAGCGCCAGAGGGAGAGGAGCCATCGCTGCCGTCTCCAGCATCAGAGGGAGAGGAGCCATCGCTGCCGTCTCCAGCGCCAGAGGGAGAGGAGCCATCGCTGCCGTCTCCAGCGCCAGAGGGAGAGGAGCCATCGCTGCCGTCTCCAGCGCCAGAGGGAGAGGAGCCATCGCTGCCGTCTCCAGCGCCAGAGGGAGAGGAGCCATCGCTGCCGTCTCCAGCGCCAGAGGGAGAGGAGCCATCGCTGCCGTCTCCAGCATCAGAGGGAGAGGAGCCATCGCTACCGTCTCCAGCATCAGAGGGAGAGGAGCCATCGCTACCGTCTCCAGCATCAGAGGGAGAGGAGCCATCGCTGCCATCTCCAGCATCAGAGGGAGAGGAGCCATCGCTACCGTCTCCAGCATCAGAGGGAGAGGAGCCATCGCTACTGTCTCCACCAGCAGAGGGAGAATGCCTGCTGGTTTCGCCTCCACAGCCTGGGGAGGAGCCCGAACGTCCTACGCCCGAGTGGGAGGAGCCCGAACGTCCTACGCCCGAGTGGGAGGAGCCCGAACGTCCTACGCCCGAGTGGGAGGAGCCCGAACGTCCTACGCCCGAGTGGGAGGAGCCCGAACGTCCTACGCCCGAGTGGGAGGAGCCCGAACGTCCTACGCCCAAGAGGGGGGAGTCGGTGCGTCCACAGCCCAAGAGGGAGGAGTCGGTGCGTCCACAGCCCAAGAGGGAGGAGTCGGTGCGTCCACAGCCCAAAGAGGGGGGAGTCGGTGCGTCCATAGCCCAAGAGGTGGAAGTCTGCGCTTCCACAGCCGTAGGACCCAAGCTGCAGTCCCAAGAGCCAGAAGGGGAGGAGTTACAGGCTCAACCCCCTGAATTTTTCTGGGGGGGAGAAGGGCAGGATGCTGGTGTTCCCCAGCAGCCTCTATTTATGCTGCTGAAGGGAGCACGGCACACACCAGCCCAGCCGCCACAGCAGAGGGAGCCAGCACCGCCACAGCCTCCCTCTGAGTGGCCAGCATCCGCCCCATCGCCTCTGCCTCCACCACCACCAGGAGCAGAGCAGCAGGAGCTGCCTCTGTCTCCACCACCACCAGGAGCAGGGCAGCAGGAGCTGCTTCTGTCTCCACCATCACCAGGAGCAGAGCAGCAAGAGCTGCCTCTGCCTCCGCCACCTCCACCAGCAGAGGGTGAATGCCTGCTGGTTCCACATCCACCGTCGTGGGAGGACTGCTTGCCCCTCCCACCTCCACCAGCAGAGGGTGAATGCCTGCTGGTTCCGCCTCCACCGTCGTGGGAGGACTGCTTGCCCCTCCCACCTCCACCAGCAGAGGATGAATGCCTGCTGGTTCTGCCTCAACCGTCGTGGGAGGACTGCTTGCCCCTCCCACCTCCACCAGCAGAGGATGAATACCTGCTGGTTCCGCCTCAGCCGCCGTGGGAGGACTGCTTGCCACTCCCAGCTCCACCAGCAGAGGGTGAATACCTGCTGGTTCCGTCTCAGCCGCTGTGGGAGGACTGCTTTCCCCTCCCACCTCCACCAGCAGAGGGTGAATACCTGCTGGTTCCACATCCACCGTCATGGGAAGGACTGCTCCTGCCCTGCCTCGCACCACCCAGGGATGCCTGCCTCGCATCGCCTGGGGCTGCCTGTTCCACATCGCCTGGGGTCGCCAGGGATCCTGCTTCGCCTGGGGTCGCCAGGGATCCTGCTTCGCCTGGGGTCGCCAGGGATCCTGCTTCGCCTGGGGTCGCCAGGGATCCTGCTTCGCCTGGGGTCGCCAGGGATCCTGCTTTGCCTGGGGTCGCCAGGGATCCTGCTTCGCCTGGGGTCACTACACTGTGGTCGGAGCCCCACGGAGGGGAGCTGCCGGCCATGAAGAAAGGGGGGGAGGTCAGGAGACCAGCTCCCCCAGCCGCACTTTCGCGGCCGGAGATCATGTGGTCAGAGCCCCACGAAGGGGAGCTGCCAGCCATGGAAAAGGGGGGGGAGGTCAGGAGACCAGCTTCCCCAGCCGCACTTTCGCGGCAGGAAATACTGTGGCTGGAGCCCCGTGAAGGGCAGCTGTCAGCCATGAAGAAGGGGGGGGAGGTCAGGAGACCAGCTTCCCCCGCAGCAATTTCGCTGCAGGAGAAAGGGTGGCCAGAGCCCCACGGAGGGGAGCTGTCG
>NC_081215.1:7500-10000 GCF_902713425.1 Acipenser ruthenus | reverse complement strand
AGGTTGGGAGAGAGGTGGGGAGGCAGAGAGGCTGGGAGAGAGGCAGGGAGGCAGAGAGGCAGGGAGGCACAGAGGCTGGGAGAGAGGCGGGGAGGCAGAGAGGCTGGGAGAGAGGCAGGGAGGCAGAGAGGCTGGGAGAGAGGCAGGGAAGCAGGCAGAGAAAGAGGGAAGGATGGAAGGAAGCAGAGAGGCAAGGAGATCAGGAAGACAGGGAGGCAGTGAAGAAGCGAGAGAGAGGAAAGGAGCGAGGGAGAAGGATAAGAAGGAGGCAGAGGAGCCGGGACAGCTGAGGCACTCACAGCCAGCTTCCCGCAGGGGCTCCTGTCAATCACAAGGCGCAGGCCGGGGCTCAGAAGCACACACTGCCTGATCTGTTCTGCTGATCAAACACCATTAGAGGAGAGACTGTTAGCCTGTAACTGCTGTACCCTGAACCACCAGCACTGAGAGGGAAGGAAGAATGAACAGCACTGACTGAAGCAGACTAATAGGACTGGGCAGTGAGAGGCAGTGTCAGAGAGACTGGGAGAGAGGGAAGCAGATGGGTCCACTGGTGCAGGAAACTATTAGACAGGCACGGGGGTTAGTTTAGAGACTGTGAAGGAGGGAAGAGAGACAGTGCATAGTGGTTAGAGCTGAGGGACTGGGAAGCAGGGAGGGAAGTAGTCTGGACAGCGGTTGGAGTGACAGTGCTGCATTGGTGACAGACTCCAGCAGGCTGCTGCCCTGAAGCCCAGATATACTTGATTATTTGAGTCCCAGCTGCAGATAACGGAGCTTCACACACTTTAAACTTCCATTCTGTTTAACACGGCTAATCTGACAGCAGGGATGACCTTGAAGGGACGTGTGTGTGTGTCTCTGTGTGTGTGAGAGTGTGTCTGTGTGTGTGTGTGTGTGTGTGTGTGTGTGTGTGTGTGTGTGTGTGTGTGTGTGTCTCTGTGTGTGTGTGTGTGTGTATCAGTGTGTGCGTGCGTGTGTGTGCGTGCGTGTGTGTGTGTTTACAATGACAATGCTATGATGCACAGTTACAATGTACTTCAGGGGGGAAATCGGTTTGCACGATCTATGCAAGAGCACAACTGTATCCGAGGGTTAGAGTGAAGGATAGGATTCGGGATCCTGCAAAAAAGACTTCCACATCCCGTACATCATAACACTGTGAGCATGTGCAAGCACAGCTGCATTCACTGAGGCACTACGATGCAAATACACAGCAATCAGAGACTCTTCATGCAATGTGTTTCAGTCCTGCCCACAGCAGACCCGCTCTGTCTGTGATTACTGAAGGCACGTGTGAAGCCTGCTTGTTTTGCTAAGCCTCGCTAATACCAGTAACCCTGCCCGTGTCGATTCATCTCCGCTTCTAATGTCATTAGTCCCGCGAGATCCCTTTCTGCACGCTTCGCACAGGGGCAGCACATTACATGCTAAAATGCTTAGTCCCAGCAAAAAAAAAAAAAAAAGAATTGAAATTAATACCAAGAAGCTTCATTTCCGAGCTGCTGAAGTAACTGCGCTGACGAAGGCATCAGCTGAATCTGTTTTAATCTGCTCACAGTTTGAAGTTAGGTTTTAAGGCACCTGCCAATCATACAGAGATGCCTGGTCTCCCTGCAGCAAAGTGGAGTCCTGTGAAGGCTCTCTCTCTTCATTGCACTGCCCTGCAGGTCCGCTGCCAAGACAATTAGGAGAAAGGGCAGCAGGTCCCAAGATGGGAGCCGTCTAATGAGGATGGGGTGCAGTTTTGGATGCCCCTTAAAAATGTAAAGGGACGGTTTAATTGGAAGGGTGGCAATGTATTTTTTTTCACAGCTCCTAATCAGCATCCCTTTAAGTTTGCATTAAAGTCAGGAGATGAAAGAGCTTTTTTATCCAGAGATGCTCGATTTCACTGTGTCATGGAGCCCAGGTACTAAATGAATGAGAAACGCAGTTCCATCTCCACGCTGACTGGTGAGCATTCCAGTCTAGAGCGCGTTCACAAATCCTCGAATGTCTTTACATTATTCTGAATGCGCTGCAAGCGAGCGCCCTAACCTCTATGCAAGAGTCAGGCTCGTCTGCCTGTGTGCTTATCCAGAGAGTCTAACCTCATCTCAATGGCCAGCGAGCACACCTCAACCCTGCCTCTCTCTCTCAGCACCAGCTGAGGCTCACATTCCTGCAGGGCTCGTGGGGTTTTTATTTGGTTTCTGCACGGGGGTCTGAAGTTGAAAAGAGCTCATTTCATTTCTCTAGTGATCTCGGCTTGGATTAGAACCCAGGTCTCCAGAGCAGAGAGGTGTGAGAAGCTCAGGAATTAGCCCAGTCAGCCAAGCCCCCTGGTGGATTATTTCAGCCTCCTGATTACATCCAAGCGCTCAATAAGGAATAGCAAATCCAGGCTGTGCAGGGAGTCTTCAATACTGCATTATGTTGCATCGATCTCGTATTTCCTAACTTCATTAAAATAATAATTCTCTCTCCCCCCTCACCCCCTCCAGTCCCCCTCCTCTCC
>NC_081215.1:0-2500 GCF_902713425.1 Acipenser ruthenus | reverse complement strand
AAAGATTCAGACAGGAATCTCGGGTACATCTCTAGAGAAGGAATGCATACTGAAGTGGTGAATACAGTGGAGTTGTGAAATCGATTATTTTCTTCATCACTAGTTAAAACTGCTAGACGCAGTGTTGCAGTCAGATAACAGGGATGGAAATGCAACTCCCATTCCAGAGCAGATTCATCCATTCATGAGTCTAACAAGACACACCGGAGCTTGTTAGTGATACGCACTGTGGCTAATCAAGCTGGTGTTAAAACCTGGAGTGGATGACACTGCTCTGCAAGTGGAGTCTTATTGCCAACCCAAGGGTAATCATGGTTACACTGGGGTGTATCGGGTGCAGAGTTTTAGACCTGATTCTGAGAGCTCCACTTAGGCCGCAGGGGGTTCTCTAAACTTTATAAAAAGTCACCAGGACATTGTAAACAATTGAAATCTCAGCCCATTGAATTGAATGGAGAGGTGAGGCAAACCATCCGATTCAAAGACGAACGCCTCGCCATTCAACTAGAGAGCCAGCCCTCCAGTGGAGAGGTTCAATGCGGGTGGCGTCAGGGTTATAAACTCAACAGACTGCCCCCCCCCCACCCTCCAAGAGCTCTGCTTTTCCACTTTCCAACCTGAAACTTTCTAAACTTTAAAATGCGCTCGTCCACAAGAGAAAGCTCCAGTTTCTTCTTTCAATCGTCTGTAAAGAAAGAAGATGTTTTATCAGAACGAGCTTTCCAGCACCAAAGGAGCTGCGCCGTGACTTCAAACAGAGGAATGATAAGATTTACATAGTAATTGAATACTTTTCACTTCCCTCACCCCAAAACCTGGGCCGACTAATCTGCAGCACGCTAACCTTAAGGGACTCTTACAGTAATAAGAGTAATGAAATACAACCCGTGCATTCTGAATTGAGATTGCTGTGCGTGTGGGGAGGGAGGCACGGTGTTAAAACGCTATGCTCAAAGTGATAACGTTTCTCCAGCTTTTCCTTTGTACATTTTTTTGCATGTGCGATGAAAGAAAGAACGCCACGGCACGCGGATCGATTTCTGCTAACTGTACCTGGCAGAGCCTGCGAGTTACTTAATTACAGCGGATAATTAGAAAGATTGAGATTAGCTGTGCTGTTTTTTCACCCTTGCCCTGCTAAAGCTTGCTTTGAGCTCTTTGTTCTTAGCTGGATTCCTGCAGATGTAAATGATTCGGGTTTGATTTTTGCTGTTGTTTCTCTAGCGCATGCAGACGCACTAGGCGTGGATTAGACGCAGATTTCACTGCAGGTGTAGTTAGGGTGACCACGTGACTCCGTGTACACTAGGACAGGTTGGGACAGTTCAGGGCAGGCTTGTCTCGAGTCCCTTGCACGGCAGGACTGCATTGGGGTGTGAGATGAAAAGCCACCCAAGTGTCAGAAAGTTCTGGGGAGGTCTGTCAATCGCCTCTCCCCCCCCCCCCCGTGTCCCCCTGTCTGTGAGGGAAGGAACGCATTGATCCGCTCCTCTGTAGAACGCCTCCTGAAATGATGGGGCAGTGTCAGCTGCCAGCCGGCTATTTCATAGCCTGTTAAGCACTAATGCCGTCACACGGCCCCTGTTCCAGTTCTGGGGAACTCAAGGTTTGCATGCAGTGGAGCTCCAAGCTCTACCACTGGTCTGAGCTCATATACTGGTGCTCAGCGCACACCCACACACGCGCAAAGCACAGACAGGCCTTGTCAAGAACAGCGAGGTACAGGAAAGCGTGGTAATAAACGAGGCAAACGTGGGTAAACTATGGGGAATGCATATAGTATAACTAACAATACAGTTCAGAACTACAGCTGCAAACCTTTCTGAGGGCAGCCATGCCTGTGTCCTGCCTAGCTTGCTCTGGGAGGCTGCAGTCTCAAACGCCCACAGCTGTCTTCCACCGCCGCAAGCAGCGCTTTCGTAATCCCAGGCGCTTTGCAGACACGTCAAAACACAGCGAGAGTGTACAGAACCGTTTCCAACCGCATGCACAGCACAGAGAAGCCCGTCTCAGTTTCTTTTACCCTCAAACTCCTCGGGCCAAACAGGTGACGCCAATAAAGTCCATGTAATGCCAGGTCCTCGAAGTTGCTGTGGTCTCTGTTTTGCAGCGCTTGCAAGTAAACAGCCCCTGGTTCTTACCTCTACTGGATAACAGGCAGACCCTCCCCACCACCCCCCCAAACCAGAGACAGTCACACACAAGCTGAGCAAAGGGTCCCTGGGTCCTACCTCCACTCCCTGCACCTTGAGCTTCATGTGGTCCTCACGCGTAGTCTTCCCATCTTTCCTTTTCTTCCAGCAGTAGCCGTCCTTTCGATACTTCACCTTCTTTCTGTTATAGAGGATCATCGATCCATTCTGCGGCCTGATTGAGAGGGAGGGAGGGAGAGAGGGAGGGAGAGAGAGGGAGGGAGAGAGGGAGGGAGGGAGAGAGGGAGGGAGGGAGAGAGAGGGAGAGAGAGAGGGAGAGGAGAGAGAGAGGGAGGAGAGAGAGAGGG
>NC_081214.1:27234476-27247100 GCF_902713425.1 Acipenser ruthenus | reverse complement strand
ACCCTAACCCTAACCCTAACCCTAACCCTAACCCTAACCCTAACCCTAACCCTAACCCTAACCCTAACCCTAACCCTAACCCTAACCCTAACCCTAACCCTAACCCTAACCCTAACCCTAACCCTAACCCTAACCCTAACCCTAACCCTAACCCTAACCCTAACCCTAACCCTAACCCTAACCCTAACCCTAACCCTAACCCTAACCCTAACCCTAACCCTAACCCTAACCCTAACCCTAACCCTAACCCTAACCCTAACCCTAACCCTAACCCTAACCCTAACCCTAACCCTAACCCTAACCCTAACCCTAACCCTAACCCTAACCCTAACCCTAACCCTAACCCTAACCCTAACCCTAACCCTAACCCTAACCCTAACCCTAACCCTAACCCTAACCCTAACCCTAACCCTAACCCTAACCCTAACCCTAACCCTAACCCTAACCCTAACCCTAACCCTAACCCTAACCCTAACCCTAACCCTAACCCTAACCCTAACCCTAACCCTAACCCTAACCCTAACCCTAACCCTAACCCTAACCCTAACCCTAACCCTAACCCTAACCCTAACCCTAACCCTAACCCTAACCCTAACCCTAACCCTAACCCTAACCCTAACCCTAACCCTAACCCTAACCCTAACCCTAACCCTAACCCTAACCCTAACCCTAACCCTAACCCTAACCCTAACCCTAACCCTAACCCTAACCCTAACCCTAACCCTAACCCTAACCCTAACCCTAACCCTAACCCTAACCCTAACCCTAACCCTAACCCTAACCCTAACCCTAACCCTAACCCTAACCCTAACCCTAACCCTAACCCTAACCCTAACCCTAACCCTAACCCTAACCCTAACCCTAACCCTAACCCTAACCCTAACCCTAACCCTAACCCTAACCCTAACCCTAACCCTAACCCTAACCCTAACCCTAACCCTAACCCTAACCCTAACCCTAACCCTAACCCTAACCCTAACCCTAACCCTAACCCTAACCCTAACCCTAACCCTAACCCTAACCCTAACCCTAACCCTAACCCTAACCCTAACCCTAACCCTAACCCTAACCCTAACCCTAACCCTAACCCTAACCCTAACCCTAACCCTAACCCTAACCCTAACCCTAACCCTAACCCTAACCCTAACCCTAACCCTAACCCTAACCCTAACCCTAACCCTAACCCTAACCCTAACCCTAACCCTAACCCTAACCCTAACCCTAACCCTAACCCTAACCCTAACCCTAACCCTAACCCTAACCCTAACCCTAACCCTAACCCTAACCCTAACCCTAACCCTAACCCTAACCCTAACCCTAACCCTAACCCTAACCCTAACCCTAACCCTAACCCTAACCCTAACCCTAACCCTAACCCTAACCCTAACCCTAACCCTAACCCTAACCCTAACCCTAACCCTAACCCTAACCCTAACCCTAACCCTAACCCTAACCCTAACCCTAACCCTAACCCTAACCCTAACCCTAACCCTAACCCTAACCCTAACCCTAACCCTAACCCTAACCCTAACCCTAACCCTAACCCTAACCCTAACCCTAACCCTAACCCTAACCCTAACCCTAACCCTAACCCTAACCCTAACCCTAACCCTAACCCTAACCCTAACCCTAACCCTAACCCTAACCCTAACCCTAACCCTAACCCTAACCCTAACCCTAACCCTAACCCTAACCCTAACCCTAACCCTAACCCTAACCCTAACCCTAACCCTAACCCTAACCCTAACCCTAACCCTAACCCTAACCCTAACCCTAACCCTAACCCTAACCCTAACCCTAACCCTAACCCTAACCCTAACCCTAACCCTAACCCTAACCCTAACCCTAACCCTAACCCTAACCCTAACCCTAACCCTAACCCTAACCCTAACCCTAACCCTAACCCTAACCCTAACCCTAACCCTAACCCTAACCCTAACCCTAACCCTAACCCTAACCCTAACCCTAACCCTAACCCTAACCCTAACCCTAACCCTAACCCTAACCCTAACCCTAACCCTAACCCTAACCCTAACCCTAACCCTAACCCTAACCCTAACCCTAACCCTAACCCTAACCCTAACCCTAACCCTAACCCTAACCCTAACCCTAACCCTAACCCTAACCCTAACCCTAACCCTAACCCTAACCCTAACCCTAACCCTAACCCTAACCCTAACCCTAACCCTAACCCTAACCCTAACCCTAACCCTAACCCTAACCCTAACCCTAACCCTAACCCTAACCCTAACCCTAACCCTAACCCTAACCCTAACCCTAACCCTAACCCTAACCCTAACCCTAACCCTAACCCTAACCCTAACCCTAACCCTAACCCTAACCCTAACCCTAACCCTAACCCTAACCCTAACCCTAACCCTAACCCTAACCCTAACCCTAACCCTAACCCTAACCCTAACCCTAACCCTAACCCTAACCCTAACCCTAACCCTAACCCTAACCCTAACCCTAACCCTAACCCTAACCCTAACCCTAACCCTAACCCTAACCCTAACCCTAACCCTAACCCTAACCCTAACCCTAACCCTAACCCTAACCCTAACCCTAACCCTAACCCTAACCCTAACCCTAACCCTAACCCTAACCCTAACCCTAACCCTAACCCTAACCCTAACCCTAACCCTAACCCTAACCCTAACCCTAACCCTAACCCTAACCCTAACCCTAACCCTAACCCTAACCCTAACCCTAACCCTAACCCTAACCCTAACCCTAACCCTAACCCTAACCCTAACCCTAACCCTAACCCTAACCCTAACCCTAACCCTAACCCTAACCCTAACCCTAACCCTAACCCTAACCCTAACCCTAACCCTAACCCTAACCCTAACCCTAACCCTAACCCTAACCCTAACCCTAACCCTAACCCTAACCCTAACCCTAACCCTAACCCTAACCCTAACCCTAACCCTAACCCTAACCCTAACCCTAACCCTAACCCTAACCCTAACCCTAACCCTAACCCTAACCCTAACCCTAACCCTAACCCTAACCCTAACCCTAACCCTAACCCTAACCCTAACCCTAACCCTAACCCTAACCCTAACCCTAACCCTAACCCTAACCCTAACCCTAACCCTAACCCTAACCCTAACCCTAACCCTAACCCTAACCCTAACCCTAACCCTAACCCTAACCCTAACCCTAACCCTAACCCTAACCCTAACCCTAACCCTAACCCTAACCCTAACCCTAACCCTAACCCTAACCCTAACCCTAACCCTAACCCTAACCCTAACCCTAACCCTAACCCTAACCCTAACCCTAACCCTAACCCTAACCCTAACCCTAACCCTAACCCTAACCCTAACCCTAACCCTAACCCTAACCCTAACCCTAACCCTAACCCTAACCCTAACCCTAACCCTAACCCTAACCCTAACCCTAACCCTAACCCTAACCCTAACCCTAACCCTAACCCTAACCCTAACCCTAACCCTAACCCTAACCCTAACCCTAACCCTAACCCTAACCCTAACCCTAACCCTAACCCTAACCCTAACCCTAACCCTAACCCTAACCCTAACCCTAACCCTAACCCTAACCCTAACCCTAACCCTAACCCTAACCCTAACCCTAACCCTAACCCTAACCCTAACCCTAACCCTAACCCTAACCCTAACCCTAACCCTAACCCTAACCCTAACCCTAACCCTAACCCTAACCCTAACCCTAACCCTAACCCTAACCCTAACCCTAACCCTAACCCTAACCCTAACCCTAACCCTAACCCTAACCCTAACCCTAACCCTAACCCTAACCCTAACCCTAACCCTAACCCTAACCCTAACCCTAACCCTAACCCTAACCCTAACCCTAACCCTAACCCTAACCCTAACCCTAACCCTAACCCTAACCCTAACCCTAACCCTAACCCTAACCCTAACCCTAACCCTAACCCTAACCCTAACCCTAACCCTAACCCTAACCCTAACCCTAACCCTAACCCTAACCCTAACCCTAACCCTAACCCTAACCCTAACCCTAACCCTAACCCTAACCCTAACCCTAACCCTAACCCTAACCCTAACCCTAACCCTAACCCTAACCCTAACCCTAACCCTAACCCTAACCCTAACCCTAACCCTAACCCTAACCCTAACCCTAACCCTAACCCTAACCCTAACCCTAACCCTAACCCTAACCCTAACCCTAACCCTAACCCTAACCCTAACCCTAACCCTAACCCTAACCCTAACCCTAACCCTAACCCTAACCCTAACCCTAACCCTAACCCTAACCCTAACCCTAACCCTAACCCTAACCCTAACCCTAACCCTAACCCTAACCCTAACCCTAACCCTAACCCTAACCCTAACCCTAACCCTAACCCTAACCCTAACCCTAACCCTAACCCTAACCCTAACCCTAACCCTAACCCTAACCCTAACCCTAACCCTAACCCTAACCCTAACCCTAACCCTAACCCTAACCCTAACCCTAACCCTAACCCTAACCCTAACCCTAACCCTAACCCTAACCCTAACCCTAACCCTAACCCTAACCCTAACCCTAACCCTAACCCTAACCCTAACCCTAACCCTAACCCTAACCCTAACCCTAACCCTAACCCTAACCCTAACCCTAACCCTAACCCTAACCCTAACCCTAACCCTAACCCTAACCCTAACCCTAACCCTAACCCTAACCCTAACCCTAACCCTAACCCTAACCCTAACCCTAACCCTAACCCTAACCCTAACCCTAACCCTAACCCTAACCCTAACCCTAACCCTAACCCTAACCCTAACCCTAACCCTAACCCTAACCCTAACCCTAACCCTAACCCTAACCCTAACCCTAACCCTAACCCTAACCCTAACCCTAACCCTAACCCTAACCCTAACCCTAACCCTAACCCTATAACCCTAACCCTAACCCTAACCCTAACCCTAACCCTAACCCTAACCCTAACCCTAACCCTAACCCTAACCCTAACCCTAACCCTAACCCTAACCCTAACCCTAACCCTAACCCTAACCCTAACCCTAACCCTAACCCTAACCCTAACCCTAACCCTAACCCTAACCCTAACCCTAACCCTAACCCTAACCCTAACCCTAACCCTAACCCTAACCCTAACCCTAACCCTAACCCTAACCCTAACCCTAACCCTAACCCTAACCCTAACCCTAACCCTAACCCTAACCCTAACCCTAACCCTAACCCTAACCCTAACCCTAACCCTAACCCTAACCCTAACCCTAACCCTAACCCTAACCCTAACCCTAACCCTAACCCTAACCCTAACCCTAACCCTAACCCTAACCCTAACCCTAACCCTAACCCTAACCCTAACCCTAACCCTAACCCTAACCCTAACCCTAACCCTAACCCTAACCCTAACCCTAACCCTAACCCTAACCCTAACCCTAACCCTAACCCTAACCCTAACCCTAACCCTAACCCTAACCCTAACCCTAACCCTAACCCTAACCCTAACCCTAACCCTAACCCTAACCCTAACCCTAACCCTAACCCTAACCCTAACCCTAACCCTAACCCTAACCCTAACCCTAACCCTAACCCTAACCCTAACCCTAACCCTAACCCTAACCCTAACCCTAACCCTAACCCTAACCCTAACCCTAACCCTAACCCTAACCCTAACCCTAACCCTAACCCTAACCCTAACCCTAACCCTAACCCTAACCCTAACCCTAACCCTAACCCTAACCCTAACCCTAACCCTAACCCTAACCCTAACCCTAACCCTAACCCTAACCCTAACCCTAACCCTAACCCTAACCCTAACCCTAACCCTAACCCTAACCCTAACCCTAACCCTAACCCTAACCCTAACCCTAACCCTAACCCTAACCCTAACCCTAACCCTAACCCTAACCCTAACCCTAACCCTAACCCTAACCCTAACCCTAACCCTAACCCTAACCCTAACCCTAACCCTAACCCTAACCCTAACCCTAACCCTAACCCTAACCCTAACCCTAACCCTAACCCTAACCCTAACCCTAACCCTAACCCTAACCCTAACCCTAACCCTAACCCTAACCCTAACCCTAACCCTAACCCTAACCCTAACCCTAACCCTAACCCTAACCCTAACCCTAACCCTAACCCTAACCCTAACCCTAACCCTAACCCTAACCCTAACCCTAACCCTAACCCTAACCCTAACCCTAACCCTAACCCTAACCCTAACCCTAACCCTAACCCTAACCCTAACCCTAACCCTAACCCTAACCCTAACCCTAACCCTAACCCTAACCCTAACCCTAACCCTAACCCTAACCCTAACCCTAACCCTAACCCTAACCCTAACCCTAACCCTAACCCTAACCCTAACCCTAACCCTAACCCTAACCCTAACCCTAACCCTAACCCTAACCCTAACCCTAACCCTAACCCTAACCCTAACCCTAACCCTAACCCTAACCCTAACCCTAACCCTAACCCTAACCCTAACCCTAACCCTAACCCTAACCCTAACCCTAACCCTAACCCTAACCCTAACCCTAACCCTAACCCTAACCCTAACCCTAACCCTAACCCTAACCCTAACCCTAACCCTAACCCTAACCCTAACCCTAACCCTAACCCTAACCCTAACCCTAACCCTAACCCTAACCCTAACCCTAACCCTAACCCTAACCCTAACCCTAACCCTAACCCTAACCCTAACCCTAACCCTAACCCTAACCCTAACCCTAACCCTAACCCTAACCCTAACCCTAACCCTAACCCTAACCCTAACCCTAACCCTAACCCTAACCCTAACCCTAACCCTAACCCTAACCCTAACCCTAACCCTAACCCTAACCCTAACCCTAACCCTAACCCTAACCCTAACCCTAACCCTAACCCTAACCCTAACCCTAACCCTAACCCTAACCCTAACCCTAACCCTAACCCTAACCCTAACCCTAACCCTAACCCTAACCCTAACCCTAACCCTAACCCTAACCCTAACCCTAACCCTAACCCTAACCCTAACCCTAACCCTAACCCTAACCCTAACCCTAACCCTAACCCTAACCCTAACCCTAACCCTAACCCTAACCCTAACCCTAACCCTAACCCTAACCCTAACCCTAACCCTAACCCTAACCCTAACCCTAACCCTAACCCTAACCCTAACCCTAACCCTAACCCTAACCCTAACCCTAACCCTAACCCTAACCCTAACCCTAACCCTAACCCTAACCCTAACCCTAACCCTAACCCTAACCCTAACCCTAACCCTAACCCTAACCCTAACCCTAACCCTAACCCTAACCCTAACCCTAACCCTAACCCTAACCCTAACCCTAACCCTAACCCTAACCCTAACCCTAACCCTAACCCTAACCCTAACCCTAACCCTAACCCTAACCCTAACCCTAACCCTAACCCTAACCCTAACCCTAACCCTAACCCTAACCCTAACCCTAACCCTAACCCTAACCCTAACCCTAACCCTAACCCTAACCCTAACCCTAACCCTAACCCTAACCCTAACCCTAACCCTAACCCTAACCCTAACCCTAACCCTAACCCTAACCCTAACCCTAACCCTAACCCTAACCCTAACCCTAACCCTAACCCTAACCCTAACCCTAACCCTAACCCTAACCCTAACCCTAACCCTAACCCTAACCCTAACCCTAACCCTAACCCTAACCCTAACCCTAACCCTAACCCTAACCCTAACCCTAACCCTAACCCTAACCCTAACCCTAACCCTAACCCTAACCCTAACCCTAACCCTAACCCTAACCCTAACCCTAACCCTAACCCTAACCCTAACCCTAACCCTAACCCTAACCCTAACCCTAACCCTAACCCTAACCCTAACCCTAACCCTAACCCTAACCCTAACCCTAACCCTAACCCTAACCCTAACCCTAACCCTAACCCTAACCCTAACCCTAACCCTAACCCTAACCCTAACCCTAACCCTAACCCTAACCCTAACCCTAACCCTAACCCTAACCCTAACCCTAACCCTAACCCTAACCCTAACCCTAACCCTAACCCTAACCCTAACCCTAACCCTAACCCTAACCCTAACCCTAACCCTAACCCTAACCCTAACCCTAACCCTAACCCTAACCCTAACCCTAACCCTAACCCTAACCCTAACCCTAACCCTAACCCTAACCCTAACCCTAACCCTAACCCTAACCCTAACCCTAACCCTAACCCTAACCCTAACCCTAACCCTAACCCTAACCCTAACCCTAACCCTAACCCTAACCCTAACCCTAACCCTAACCCTAACCCTAACCCTAACCCTAACCCTAACCCTAACCCTAACCCTAACCCTAACCCTAACCCTAACCCTAACCCTAACCCTAACCCTAACCCTAACCCTAACCCTAACCCTAACCCTAACCCTAACCCTAACCCTAACCCTAACCCTAACCCTAACCCTAACCCTAACCCTAACCCTAACCCTAACCCTAACCCTAACCCTAACCCTAACCCTAACCCTAACCCTAACCCTAACCCTAACCCTAACCCTAACCCTAACCCTAACCCTAACCCTAACCCTAACCCTAACCCTAACCCTAACCCTAACCCTAACCCTAACCCTAACCCTAACCCTAACCCTAACCCTAACCCTAACCCTAACCCTAACCCTAACCCTAACCCTAACCCTAACCCTAACCCTAACCCTAACCCTAACCCTAACCCTAACCCTAACCCTAACCCTAACCCTAACCCTAACCCTAACCCTAACCCTAACCCTAACCCTAACCCTAACCCTAACCCTAACCCTAACCCTAACCCTAACCCTAACCCTAACCCTAACCCTAACCCTAACCCTAACCCTAACCCTAACCCTAACCCTAACCCTAACCCTAACCCTAACCCTAACCCTAACCCTAACCCTAACCCTAACCCTAACCCTAACCCTAACCCTAACCCTAACCCTAACCCTAACCCTAACCCTAACCCTAACCCTAACCCTAACCCTAACCCTAACCCTAACCCTAACCCTAACCCTAACCCTAACCCTAACCCTAACCCTAACCCTAACCCTAACCCTAACCCTAACCCTAACCCTAACCCTAACCCTAACCCTAACCCTAACCCTAACCCTAACCCTAACCCTAACCCTAACCCTAACCCTAACCCTAACCCTAACCCTAACCCTAACCCTAACCCTAACCCTAACCCTAACCCTAACCCTAACCCTAACCCTAACCCTAACCCTAACCCTAACCCTAACCCTAACCCTAACCCTAACCCTAACCCTAACCCTAACCCTAACCCTAACCCTAACCCTAACCCTAACCCTAACCCTAACCCTAACCCTAACCCTAACCCTAACCCTAACCCTAACCCTAACCCTAACCCTAACCCTAACCCTAACCCTAACCCTAACCCTAACCCTAACCCTAACCCTAACCCTAACCCTAACCCTAACCCTAACCCTAACCCTAACCCTAACCCTAACCCTAACCCTAACCCTAACCCTAACCCTAACCCTAACCCTAACCCTAACCCTAACCCTAACCCTAACCCTAACCCTAACCCTAACCCTAACCCTAACCCTAACCCTAACCCTAACCCTAACCCTAACCCTAACCCTAACCCTAACCCTAACCCTAACCCTAACCCTAACCCTAACCCTAACCCTAACCCTAACCCTAACCCTAACCCTAACCCTAACCCTAACCCTAACCCTAACCCTAACCCTAACCCTAACCCTAACCCTAACCCTAACCCTAACCCTAACCCTAACCCTAACCCTAACCCTAACCCTAACCCTAACCCTAACCCTAACCCTAACCCTAACCCTAACCCTAACCCTAACCCTAACCCTAACCCTAACCCTAACCCTAACCCTAACCCTAACCCTAACCCTAACCCTAACCCTAACCCTAACCCTAACCCTAACCCTAACCCTAACCCTAACCCTAACCCTAACCCTAACCCTAACCCTAACCCTAACCCTAACCCTAACCCTAACCCTAACCCTAACCCTAACCCTAACCCTAACCCTAACCCTAACCCTAACCCTAACCCTAACCCTAACCCTAACCCTAACCCTAACCCTAACCCTAACCCTAACCCTAACCCTAACCCTAACCCTAACCCTAACCCTAACCCTAACCCTAACCCTAACCCTAACCCTAACCCTAACCCTAACCCTAACCCTAACCCTAACCCTAACCCTAACCCTAACCCTAACCCTAACCCTAACCCTAACCCTAACCCTAACCCTAACCCTAACCCTAACCCTAACCCTAACCCTAACCCTAACCCTAACCCTAACCCTAACCCTAACCCTAACCCTAACCCTAACCCTAACCCTAACCCTAACCCTAACCCTAACCCTAACCCTAACCCTAACCCTAACCCTAACCCTAACCCTAACCCTAACCCTAACCCTAACCCTAACCCTAACCCTAACCCTAACCCTAACCCTAACCCTAACCCTAACCCTAACCCTAACCCTAACCCTAACCCTAACCCTAACCCTAACCCTAACCCTAACCCTAACCCTAACCCTAACCCTAACCCTAACCCTAACCCTAACCCTAACCCTAACCCTAACCCTAACCCTAACCCTAACCCTAACCCTAACCCTAACCCTAACCCTAACCCTAACCCTAACCCTAACCCTAACCCTAACCCTAACCCTAACCCTAACCCTAACCCTAACCCTAACCCTAACCCTAACCCTAACCCTAACCCTAACCCTAACCCTAACCCTAACCCTAACCCTAACCCTAACCCTAACCCTAACCCTAACCCTAACCCTAACCCTAACCCTAACCCTAACCCTAACCCTAACCCTAACCCTAACCCTAACCCTAACCCTAACCCTAACCCTAACCCTAACCCTAACCCTAACCCTAACCCTAACCCTAACCCTAACCCTAACCCTAACCCTAACCCTAACCCTAACCCTAACCCTAACCCTAACCCTAACCCTAACCCTAACCCTAACCCTAACCCTAACCCTAACCCTAACCCTAACCCTAACCCTAACCCTAACCCTAACCCTAACCCTAACCCTAACCCTAACCCTAACCCTAACCCTAACCCTAACCCTAACCCTAACCCTAACCCTAACCCTAACCCTAACCCTAACCCTAACCCTAACCCTAACCCTAACCCTAACCCTAACCCTAACCCTAACCCTAACCCTAACCCTAACCCTAACCCTAACCCTAACCCTAACCCTAACCCTAACCCTAACCCTAACCCTAACCCTAACCCTAACCCTAACCCTAACCCTAACCCTAACCCTAACCCTAACCCTAACCCTAACCCTAACCCTAACCCTAACCCTAACCCTAACCCTAACCCTAACCCTAACCCTAACCCTAACCCTAACCCTAACCCTAACCCTAACCCTAACCCTAACCCTAACCCTAACCCTAACCCTAACCCTAACCCTAACCCTAACCCTAACCCTAACCCTAACCCTAACCCTAACCCTAACCCTAACCCTAACCCTAACCCTAACCCTAACCCTAACCCTAACCCTAACCCTAACCCTAACCCTAACCCTAACCCTAACCCTAACCCTAACCCTAACCCTAACCCTAACCCTAACCCTAACCCTAACCCTAACCCTAACCCTAACCCTAACCCTAACCCTAACCCTAACCCTAACCCTAACCCTAACCCTAACCCTAACCCTAACCCTAACCCTAACCCTAACCCTAACCCTAACCCTAACCCTAACCCTAACCCTAACCCTAACCCTAACCCTAACCCTAACCCTAACCCTAACCCTAACCCTAACCCTAACCCTAACCCTAACCCTAACCCTAACCCTAACCCTAACCCTAACCCTAACCCTAACCCTAACCCTAACCCTAACCCTAACCCTAACCCTAACCCTAACCCTAACCCTAACCCTAACCCTAACCCTAACCCTAACCCTAACCCTAACCCTAACCCTAACCCTAACCCTAACCCTAACCCTAACCCTAACCCTAACCCTAACCCTAACCCTAACCCTAACCCTAACCCTAACCCTAACCCTAACCCTAACCCTAACCCTAACCCTAACCCTAACCCTAACCCTAACCCTAACCCTAACCCTAACCCTAACCCTAACCCTAACCCTAACCCTAACCCTAACCCTAACCCTAACCCTAACCCTAACCCTAACCCTAACCCTAACCCTAACCCTAACCCTAACCCTAACCCTAACCCTAACCCTAACCCTAACCCTAACCCTAACCCTAACCCTAACCCTAACCCTAACCCTAACCCTAACCCTAACCCTAACCCTAACCCTAACCCTAACCCTAACCCTAACCCTAACCCTAACCCTAACCCTAACCCTAACCCTAACCCTAACCCTAACCCTAACCCTAACCCTAACCCTAACCCTAACCCTAACCCTAACCCTAACCCTAACCCTAACCCTAACCCTAACCCTAACCCTAACCCTAACCCTAACCCTAACCCTAACCCTAACCCTAACCCTAACCCTAACCCTAACCCTAACCCTAACCCTAACCCTAACCCTAACCCTAACCCTAACCCTAACCCTAACCCTAACCCTAACCCTAACCCTAACCCTAACCCTAACCCTAACCCTAACCCTAACCCTAACCCTAACCCTAACCCTAACCCTAACCCTAACCCTAACCCTAACCCTAACCCTAACCCTAACCCTAACCCTAACCC
>NC_081214.1:27149476-27229476 GCF_902713425.1 Acipenser ruthenus | reverse complement strand
AAAGTTTTATTCACAGCACTCAGACAAAGGGGGTACTCCCGTTCCTTCCTCAGAGGAATAAGGAAAACCTTCTTAGAACAAAAGCCTAGAGACAACAAAAAGATTATTCCACTCATAACTACCTACTCACATTTTAGTGTGGCAGCTAATTCACAGATTAAACAAAACCTAACCAACAAATTACAAGACACCAACCTTCTTACAGGACACAAGATCATCTCAGCCTACAGAAAAAACAAAAACTTGACCAACTATTTAGTGTCCAGTAAACTGCCTTCACTTAATCGCAAACCAACAAAAGCATCACGACACTTCAAGCAACTTTCCTCCCTCCGGAGCCAATCCACAGGCATCACATACAACATTCCACAAACCTTTACACAAAACAGCAGGAACTGCATCTACGCAATACAATGCGATACATGCAAAATCATTTACATTGGAGAAACAGGCAACACTATCCGAGTAAGACTAACACAACACATCTATAATATCAAACACAAAAAAGAATCACAAACACCTCTAGTAGCACACTTTCTACAACACAACTTGGAATCTCTGAAAATTACAGGGCTGGAGAGGAACCAGAACTGGACAATCGGAGAAAGGAAATGGAGAGAAAAAGACTGGATCAACAAACTACAAACAACTTTCCCGCTAGGCCTGAACATTAGAAAATCCACGATAGACCTACACTAGAAAAGGAGCTCCAAAACAAAAAAAACAAAGAAAGAAATCCAAAAAGAGCCAGATGGCCAGTGCATCTTTCTTTCCCTGAAAAACCAACCAAGTGTGGAGTTCTCAGGGAAACAAAGTTCCTACCTCAACCTAACCCTAACCCCAACCCCAACCCCAACCCCAACCCCAACCCCAACCCCAACCCCAACCCTAACCCTGACCCTAACCCTGACCCTGACCCTGACCCTAACCCTAACCCAACCCTAACCCAACCCTAACCCTAACCCTAACCCTAACCCTAGCCCTAGCCCTAGCCCTAGCCCTAGCCCTAGCCCTAACCCTAACCCTAGCCCAAACCCCAACCCCAACCCCAACCCCAACCCCAACCCCAACCCCAACCCTAAACCCTAACCCTAAACCCTAACCCAAGCCCTGGCCCTGGCCCTGGCCCTAAACCCTAACCCTAAACCTAACCCTAAACCCTAACCCTGCCCCTGCCCCTGCCCCTGCCCCTGCCCCTGCCCCTGCCCCTGCCCCTGCATTTCCAGTCTGGGGTGGAGCCACCCAGACTGGAAATGCATAATACTGCAACCAGCTCATTCAGTTTTCAGAACACCTGATGAAGCCTAATGAAGAGGCGAAACGTTGTGTACACCTAGAAGAATTAGAAATTGAGGAAACCTACAGAGACCAGAAAAAAAAAAAAAAAAAAAAAAAAAAAAAAAAAATTTACCTCAACCTAACCCTAGACCCTAGACCCTAGACCCTAGACCCTAGACCCTAGACCCTAGACCCTCAGGGAAACAAAGTTTAACCCTAACGGAAACAAAGTTCCTACCTAACCCCTCAGGGAAACATAGTTCCTACCTAACCCCTAACCCCTTAGCCCTAGCCCTAAACCCTAAAGACACCAACCTTCTTACAGGACACAAGATCATCTCAGCCTACAGAAAAATCAAAAACTTGACCAACTATTTAGTGTCCAGTAAACTGCCTTCACTTAATCTCAAACCAACAAAAGCATCACGACACTTCAAGCAACTTTCCTCCCTCCGGAGCCAATCCACAGGCATCACATACAACATTCCACAAACCTTTACACAAAACAGCAGGAACTGCATCTACGCAATACAATGTGATACATGCAAAATCATTTACATTGGAGAAACAGGCAACAATATCCGAGTAAGACTAACACAACACATCTATAATATCAAACACAAAAAAGAATCACAAACACCTCTAGTAGCACACTTTCTACAACACAACTTGGAATCTCTGAAAATTACAGGGCTGGAGAGGAACCAGAACTGGACAATCGGAGAAAGGAAATGGAGAGAAAAAGACTGGATCAACAAACTACAAACAACTTTCCCGCTAGGCCTGAACATTAGAAACTCCACAATAGACCTACACTAGAAAAGGAGCTCCAAACCAAAAAAAACAAAGAAAGAAATCCAAAGAGCCAGATGGCCAGTGCATCTTTCTTTCCCTGAAAAGCCAACCAAGTGTGGAGTTCTCAGGGAAACAAAGTTCCTACCTAACCCTAACCCTAACCCCAGACACTGACCCTCAACCAACCCTAAACCCTGACCCAACCCTAACCTGACCCCTAAACCCTGACCCTAAACCCCAACCCTCAACTACTGAACCTTATTGATGTTATCTGTATCACCGGAGCAATCATAAACTAACCCTTAACCCTAAGATATAACCGTAACCGAAACCTTAAACCCTAACTTAATGATATAACCCTAACCCTAAACCCAAACCCTAAGATATAACCTTAACCCAAACCTTAAACCCTAAATGTTTGCTTCTCTCTTGTGTGTGTGTGTGTGAGCGAGTGTGTTGCACTTGGTGCACTGGTGAGCATTGGAGAGAAGCTTGGAGAGCTTGCTGGTTGGCTTAGTTGGTTCAGTATCATCCTCTGATTCTCTTGGCAGCTGATTAAGTTATGTTAAAAAAAAAAACAGTTTCCAAAATTAAAACAGTATCCAAAGTCAGTCTTGAAAACTGCAGAATATAATGCTCGATAAGGCCCTAAAGTCATTCACTTGCAAATGAAAATGCACAAAAGCAACAGATAAAAAAAATACATCAGCAAAGCAATTTCTCAAATACCTTTAATATAAACATATGACTATAATCTCCACAAATATCTCCCGCAAAGAGACCACCTTGAAAGGAAAGACTTCACACAATAGGTTCAGTTCATCTGGTAAAAGAATAAATCACTGAAGCAAATTCAGTTGGTTACTTGTCTGTATACACTTTCATTATTTATGTCCATAGCCATTTGAGAGGATTGCAGATTCTGCAGCAATGCTTTTTAAGATGTGTTCAATTAATACAGAATTAGGAGCATCAGAGAGAACTTTAGTTCATTTCATTCACCATATTTACATTAAAACTAATGATGTATAAATATTATACTGGCATTTTCATTTCAATCTGTTGAAAAAAATAATTAATCCATAGGTACATTAACTCTGATTCATGTGAAATATAATTTCAATCAGTTCTTGCCTAGAGATATTTATGGCTCTCTAGCAGCACATATGGAATGAATTTTAAATTGACAAGCCTGGAAAGAAAAAGATTGACCTTCTCCTATTGTTAAGCAGAATCTTGCTGGCAGTTTGAACACGGCAGTGATGAGGAGAAGCTCAGGGCCCTTGGGGTGACGCTATGAAAGGGTCACAAGAATGTCAAGGAGTAATTTGTTTGGTTGGAATAACCCTTTCTGTGCAGAGCAGCATGTTTGTAGAAGCAGCTTCAAGGTAACCACATCTTGTTGTACACATTGTCAGATATTTAATTACCGCCCCTGATAATCTCATTATTTGGTTCATGTGGTTGCAAGATAGATAAGGTTGAGGCTAATGTAATTAAAACAGGAGCTGTTATGTCTACTGAAACAGCTCTTAAGGTGACCCATGAATGTGATCATGTGGACACGATTGAGATTATGCCTTATGTTCTCTATAGAGCACATGTTTATTAGCACTATGTTTTAAAAGATAAATTTTACCAGAAGAAATGCATTATTTTAATTCTATAAAGAAACTGCTCTCTAGCTGTATAGCATTATAGAGCCTGTAATGCTTGTCTCACTGCCTGGGTCCGACTCTGTACAGGCAGTGTCTCACACAGCACTGTCCACTGCACCAAAACCAACACACACGTGCCAGCAGGACACCCCTAAAACAAGATGTTTATGTGTTCACCCTGTTGGAGGAACACTGGTATTTCTTCATTTTCAGGCAGTGGATTTATCCTGGAAATGTGTGTGAGCGATGCATTCACTTATCACTCTTATAGGTGTCTGTATACAGGTGGCATATTAAAAAGGGTCCAAAAGCAAGTTGAATTTGTCACATGCTGAAACCAGCACTGTTTCAATATCTTTACTGTTAAAGTTTTATGTCACACAAGCATTCCAGTAATGTATCTTATTGCTGTTTTTTTTCATTACTATTGACTACTCTGGTTAATCTGGGATGTGAATAAATGTGCTTGTGCCAGAAAGATATTTCTGCAGTCCATTCATCTGTGTATACATTCAGTTGAGAGGCACATACCCTTTTACCAAAGCGCTGCACGATTTAAAACCAAACTACTCTGATACAATTAAATAACGTGTATAACCTGGGTTTAGTTGATCATGCTGAGCTGAAGCAAGAGACTTACTGATTTTCCTTGAACTTGCAGGAAGCCAGACCAGGCCATGGATTTCATGAGTGAAGCACATGACCTGTACTGAGTGCTGCAGAGCTCAACTCAGGGCTCACAATGCAAAGCACATGACCTGTACTGAGTGCTGCAGAGCTCAACTCAGGGCTCACAATGCAAAGCACATGACCTGTACTGAGGGCTGCCGGGGCCCAGCATGATTGAGTCATATCATCTCAGTCTACTGCAGTTGTGGTACTAATTTGAAAAGTAATTGGGTTGTGCTTTGAAGAACTCAAGAGGGGCTTGAGTGAGAATCAGGGCTGTATAATCATAGCTTCAGGAGTCTTGACCTTCTCAGTCACCCGTGGGTACAATTTGGAACGCTGCTTTTGTTTTCTGGCATTTTATCCACTTTTCAGCTGAGCCGAGAGCTCTCAGAATTCCTTCCAGATAAGAGTTCCAAAGCCAGTCGAAACTGAGCTGGCAATGAGCAAAGCAATTTGATTGGACTGTTAGCTTTCTAAAGGTTAACAAGCACAACTTGTGGTAATGCATGTACATTACAGAATAGTTCTCCGTTGTTCAGTGGTCATTTGACAGTTTGTTTCCAGGCTTATTTGCTGAATTAAAACCAAAACAAAATCATATGAAATAAAATAACTCTGCCAACCACAGTTTAAAGCCAAGTTAAGAAGTTCTACATCGTTACTGACCGTATTACAAACTATTCTGTTCCATTCTTTAAAAAAAAAAAAAGTTTCATGTCTGTGTGTGATTGTAATGGAACCACAGGACACAAGATACTTCTAAAATAATCAAATTGGAATTTCCTATTTTACAAAATTGCCTGTACTTTAGCCAATGTTAACTTCATTTGGGAGCTTCCAATTTATACTTTTAATATACAAACCAAGTAATAAAACATTTAAATTCACAGCAGCAGAGTAAATCAGCCATCTGTCCATACAGGACCAGGACAAATTACAGCTGACAGGTGAGACCGGAGCCAGACTAAAACGCTGTATACAGGAGGCGTCTGGTCTGTATTGCTGACCTTGTAAGTCGCCCTGGATAAGGGTGTCTGCTAAGAAATAAATAACAACAACATCAACATGCAATATATCAAACCAACATTGTACTATTCCTGGCACATGCATCTTCATAAGAAGCCTGATACAGCAAGAACAGCTTTAGAGTTCGAATACTTCGCAAGAAAACAATATATTGCTACTCAGAGACGTGTCAGTCATCTTATGGTAAAGATTATAAATATAAGATAACGTCCTCTAATGTAATTGTTCATATACTGATTTCAGTATGGCATGATTATAATACTGTTCAGCACATATAATATAATATTCTATTTCATTACAGCTTTGGCAAACACCATCATTACACACAGTAGTTACAATGTAGCTAATCATTCAGTTTGTATCATGACAATGTAATTAAGAGTTTATCAATGTGCTTTAGTTCACCTTAATCTGTAAAGGCAGTCGGAATGAAATACATTTCTTTTTCAATTTTAAAACTAGGTTACCCCAGATGTACTTTTGTAAATAGTTCTGTATGTGTAAATACTTTCTTTTAATGATCAGACCTTCCAGAGAGGACTCACACCCTGAAAGAACCCAGTTCTTGTTCCTATCTGTCTGGTGAGGGACACAACCCTTTAATGCAATACATTTCACTAAAGCTTTATTTTATCTGGTTTGAAGAAATGTTGCATATGAATTTGGTCCCAGTTGTATTTTTATGATCTAAGCTTTTCACAGATACAGTCCTCTCGTTCCGCTTATTGAAGGGCTAAATCAGTTTCATGATTATATGGATTACATTTTGATGTAAGCACTAAGCTTATTAATTCTCAGGGCTCAGTGGTGATGGTGGCTGGAAGACTGCCAGGAAAGCACACTGCTATACTGTACCATATTCCTTATTACATTATAGCAGTGTGGAGTAGTGGTTAGGGCACTGGACTCTTGACCGGAGGGTTGTGGGTTCAATCCCCAGTGGGGGACACTGCTGTTGTACCCTTGAGCAAGGTACTTTACCTAGATTGCTCCAGTAAAAACCCAACTGTATAAATGGGCAATTGTATGTAAAAAAATAATGTGATAACTGTATAATGTGAAATAATGTATAATGTGATATCTTGTAACAATTGTAAGTCGCCCTGGATAAGGGCATCTAAGAAATGAATAATAATAATAATTATAGCAGAGCTCAGAACTGTGAAGCCCATTCTCCACAGCGGCTTGCTCTGTGCGACTCTGTAAAACATAGAGGCCCGTCCTTTACTGTATGGAAATGAGGAACCACATTGAAATGACCCTTCCCTAGTTTATTACTGTTCCCCTACATTGTTTTATGTTTACAATCACCCTCAATGGTTCTTATTGGGATTACCCGAATATCTGACGTATTAAATTTGATAAGTTTGATACGTCTGTGTTCATTCTAGTTGCATGTATATAGGCCAAATCAACCAGAGTGTCTTGGAAGGGACCAGCACCATCTCGCACACAGCAGAGTACTGCAGCAAAGCGAAGGGACACTTTGTTACATATATCTATGGCAGGTAATTAAAATTAAAGAGCAGATCCTGAATGCAGGTTAAAGCAGCTGAACACAGTATTGTAACATGCTGTAGAGTGTCTGCAACCCCTTTCCTTTTTCATGACTGCTGTGGAACAGGTGTGGGGTAATCCTGGTACAGCAGAACAGCCATGGACAAAAGCATCATCCTATAGAATTAACTAATGTTGCTTCATAAACTCAAATGAAACCTGCTGAATAATGTTACATTAACATATTAAATTCCATACCGCTTTGTAGTTTTGCCATATACCTAACAAAAAACTGACAAATTGAAATAAAAGTGACATTTCAAAATCTAAAATGAAATACTGTACTATTATGGCTTCCGGTAGACTTTTCCGATATCATTGTACAATTTCTTTTGATTACATTATGTAAAATAAAAGTTATAAAATAAATGTTGTCACAATCCTAAAATTCTAGATGATGCAAACCGTTTGGCCATAGCTGCAGACGATACCCTTGCAATGTTATAGTATTGCAGCTGGTTCACAGTATATATCCTTGCAATGTTATAGTATTGCAGCTGGTTCACAGTATATATTCTTGCAATGTTATAGTATTGCAGCTGGTTCACAGTATATATTCTTGCAATGTTGTAGTATTGCAGCTGGTTCACAGTATATATTCTTGCAGTGTTATAGTATTGCAGCTGGTTCACAGTATATATTATTGCAGTGTTGTAGTATTGCAGCTGGTTAAGCCAAAATAATCTCATCCTGACATTTCACATTGCATGCAAAATCATTTAAACATGGGTGGTGGAAATGCTTGGTATTCTTCCACAATTCTCAGCTTCACTTTCCAAAGAAGGAAGAAGAGGCCTTTTCTGTCTCAGTAACATCGTTAAGCAGAATGGATATGCTTTACAAGAGACAGACAGCTGACCTGTAGATTTTACAAGAGACAGAGACAACCTGTAGATTTTACCAGAGGCAGAGATGACGTGTAGATTGTACAAGTGAGAGAGACGTTGTGTAGATTTCCAAGTCTCTCTTGGATGTGCTCAGCATTCCATGTCTGAGGCTGCTGCTGCTGTGCATTTGGAGCATCAAACCCGTCCACAGCATCCTTCAAAAGGGGACCAATGAGGTCACGCCAGAAGCATGTATTAAATTAATTAACTTCTTGTTATTTACACATTCTGTTTGGGGACAAGCTTGGACGGATTTTATTCAAACTGGTTCCTGCCAACTGCTGAACTTTTTTTTTTTGTAAATTTGGAATTGGCAATTATTTCTCTCCCCAATTTGGAAAGCCCAATTATTTTTATTTCAACCCGGCTCATGGCTTCCACCCCCACGCTGACTCGGGAGAGACGAAGACTGACACATGCGTCCTCTGAAACGTGTGCCTTCAGCCGTCTACTTCTTTTCACTCTGCAGGCCCACCATGCAGCGAACTCAGAGCTACAGAGCTGGAGGACCACACTGCTCTGGGCAACTTACAGTTAGGTCCCCAGGCGCCCGGTCAGTCTACAGGGGTCGCTGGTGCACGGTGAGCCGAAGACACCCCAGCCGACCTAAGCTCTCCCCACCCGGGTGGCACTCAGCCAATTTTGCGCTGCCCCCTGGGACCCTGGGGTCGGCAGTGGTAGCCTGGACTCGAACTGTCAATCTCCAGTTCAAAGGGAGCATCCTGCACGCCACACCACGCAAAATACTAAGTTCAGCAGCTAAAATGTTTGTTCTTAACTACCTGATTAACTCCAGTTTAAAGATTAGCATTTTGAATTGAGTGAAAACATAACAGATTATTAAGAAACAATGCAGTCTTAGCACCCATACCCTTGTAATTCAGATGCATAATTGAAATCCATTTAACTCATTGTATCTTCCAATTGGAGGAATAATTCAATAGAAGCAACTTCCATTGCTGTCAAATGAGAACATGTTTCAAATAATGAAACTGCAGTTAAATTTGTTTCATGAATTCCCTCAGCAGATGAAAAGTGCATCAGTGTTAAATTAAAAAAAAAAAATACACAAACAAAACAGAAAAGAATGAAAAAGACACTAATCTGCATTAACCAATACCAGTAATGCCAGTGTTGATGCAAAATACTGAGAGGACATGTTCATTGTAATACCAAGTGGACATGTACATTGTAACAATACTACTAATACCATCAATATGAAAGAAATACTAATACTTCTGAATTTAGTGAATGACAGGGGCACCTTGACTATGCAGTTTCATGTCTTTTCACAGCCTCAAATGAGCGGTCATTTTTGTAGCAGGATAGTATATAGCATTTTACATTAGATGTGCCTGTACTGTAATGGGGATGAATACATGTAATTAGGGGTAATGAGGAAGGTAATTATTTTACCTTTATGCCATATGGCCCTGCAGCTTGGGGACTGGGATTGTGGAAACAGCATTATGTTGAAGGTATGACAGGAATGCAGAGCTTGCTTGCTGAGATCCTGGGAGCTGTACATATAGAACCTCTGGGTGCTCATGATGAGAAACTCCTTTCATGGTGGACCACCAGCTCAAAGCGTTTTACAGAGGTGGGCTGTGAACTGCACATTACATGCAGAGTCACTTACAATAGGACACTGATTTAACATCTCATCTGCAGAAACTTTTTGGTTTCTACCCATTTCAACATTCTTGTACTTCCACTTGACAAATAGCGAACAAACAATGACAGGGTGTTATTCAGATTACATATCTATTACTTACAATGCCAGTCCAGAAATGTTAAAATGGCAAGTCCCTAATAATACTCACGGCTACATTAGTACCTAGTGGGCAACATCCTCAAAGCTCTTTCCTCCATGTTGTGGTTCACACCCAATAAAACACACACCCAATCAAAGCTCTTTCCTCCATGTTGTGGTTCACACCCAATAAAACACACACCCAATCAATCACATTACACTTTGTTTATCTGAAGAGAAGGCCACTTCAATGTACTTGTGGTTCTGTTCCAGCTGTTCAAAGTAATAAAACATGACTGCCAATACACAGCAATGGATTTGTATTTAAAACAGCAATGACAACAGCATCAAAACAAATCCCAGAATACCTTCATGATCTTTGTGGGGTTCTGGAACTCGCGCTCAGGGACTTCTCTTTGCTTTTGACACCAGTTTACTAAAAATATTGACTGCAGCATTAATTCGTATTGCTCAGTTAGGTGCACTCATGGAAAGTGTATATTGTCTTGTTGACATTTTGGTACAAATAGTCAATTTGTCCCATCGCTCTATGCTGTACACAAGTAAAATGATCCATGAATACAAGTATAGGCAATAAATTTAAGGTGTAATAATAATAATAATAATAATAATAATAATAATAAGAATACTACTACATGTGCCCTCATTACTGCCATCTTCTGCAAGTGAAGTGTGGCATGCACTTCGTGTATTCAGTGGAAATAAAAACTAATAACATTGTCAATGAAAAGCAGTGGAGCAGACATCTCCATTAGAGAAATGGGTCTATTTGTTCATTCCTGAGCAGTGAAGTAAACTGAATGGACAATAAAGTTCAGAAATTGTAGTCATTTAGTAATAAAGGTACTCATTCAAAGTGCAGAGCTTGTTCTGGGGAAGAATGAAGCCTATTCAGTAAAATAAATGGGTACTTTTCTGTGAAATGCAGAGTCACCAATCTTACGAAAGTCATTAAAGCAGGCTTTTCTTAGTGCTGGATATAAAGCACCATTCCCAGCAAGAATCTCATATAAAAAGACTGCAGTCCTAAAGAGGGGACATCAAACATGTGGGGCTTCAGGGAGAAGGAGAAACAGACCGTTAGAGGACTCATATATCAGCATCATGCAACACACAGGGGATTGAAACCAAGAGGTACACTAAGCAAAGAGTACTGCCCCAGGATGCAATGAGAAACCCACTGCCTTCAATTAAACAATCCTACATTTCACCTTAACTACATTTCAAAGAGTAAGGGCAATAGTTGTGCAATTAAACAGATTACTGTGAAACTCAATTTCCGTCAGTGAAGAGGATTATATATAAACAAGCTGTCAAATCTAAACTATAATGTTACACTAATACAGATGACAAGGAGTCTTGTACATGTGCACTGTACACATTGTACTGTGCCAGCACACGTGTGGCATTCCATTGACCACGGCCCATGCTTTCCAGTATATGGATGGTATAGTTCTTTTTTCATTACTGTAGGGTTTCAATATAAATGTACACACTGCTGTTTCACATTAAAACTGAGAGTGTGGCCTTTGGGAAATTCATGGTGCAAATCTGAGCTTTAGATAAAGTAAATTAGAAGTGGTGGCACCGCCTGACACAGGTGTAAGCAATTGTACAGCAACCTTCGAATACCAAGTAGTAATTGAGTCTGGGAAATGACTGCATTCAATTGTGCAGTTATATTAGGACCACTAGAACTAGAACAGCCCAGGCTGTGAAACCAGAGGAAAATAGTAGAACAACAAGACGATGGATAGGCATAGCTTTCAAAAACATCAAAGAAACTATATAAATCACATTACATTACCGTCTACATGTACTAGATATTCAGAAATGTTTCTCCATACGCTACATGCAAATAGCTCAGGCACCACAGGCTGATTCAGAGCGAAGGCTGAAAGAGCTCGGGCACCACAGATTTTGATAATTAATTAACACAGAAATAAATTTATGTAAATCAGTTTTTGATCCTCTACACATGAATACAATGTTATAGAAACTACAACATATTAGAACCTGTTCCAAGTGTAATGCAGAGTATTAAAAACCATCTCATTTCTAATATCCAATTTCTTATCACATACTATAATTCATTCATGAAGATATCAAAGGAAACCACAATCTAATGTAACCCTCTGCCATTATGAATGCAATGACACTCCAAAGGCAAATATAGCAAATGTCAAGCCACCCACTGCAGGCACATGTGACTGATTTGAAAGGTCAGGAGGTGCTCTTGGCATTGCTACAGCCCCATTTAGCTCCGTATATGTTTCAGACTGTTTCTATCAGCACACGCCTCCTTTATCATTGCATTGAAGCGAGCTGGCGATACATTTGTTTTACATTTAATTTGTATATTCCTTTGAAAATCTGCATTTTATCCCAGCATGTTTTCCAAATCAGCACTGAAGTGGTTATTTCATACAAACATTGGTAGGCTATTAGGTAAGCTATGAGCCTTCTTTTAGAAACACAATGTCATTTCTGAACCCTACTGCTATATTGCTACAGTGTTTGACAACCAATTGCAGTCTAAATCCTGCCAATGTACCTGATAACTACAACTCATACGGTGCATATTCAAGTAAAGTCAAAAGAGAATTGCATCTATTACAGAATAGGTGATCTCAACTTTCTTCTTAATATGTGTTGCCTACATTCTAAAACCACTTCCTGTACATCTTACATTTGTGCATAATTAGCTGTCTCAGCTTAAGAACCATGGGCAGAATAACAATGATTGTCATTCGATATGGATGATGAAATAAAGCACACTGAAAGTGTCCGATAGCTAGGTTGACAAATATGCAGATATACTATAGTAGCTAGATAGATTAATGTGCCCAGATCAAATTCATTTCTAAATCTTATCTTTAAACAGAGCGAGGAGAATGTGTCTGATGGACAAATTACAGACGCTCTTGTGGCAAGGTCAGATTGATACGTTACAGGAATAAAACACATTGCTGTGAGACCCTGAAATATCCTGATGCCAATGGAAAACTTCAAAAAAAAAAGAGAAGCCTGGCCAACAGCGATCAGTGGTGATCGCAAAACTCCATCCACTGCCAACCCCCTTGATGTGGAAAGGGTTAGGGTTGCCACTAATACAGCTTTAAACTAGGGTCAATGTCAGGGTTAGGGTTACCATTAATACAGCTTTAAACTGGGGTGGATGTCAGGGTTAGGGTTACCATTAATACAGCTTTAAACTGGGGAGGATGTCAGGGTTAGGGTTACCACTAATACAGCTTTAAACTGGGGTGGATGTCAGGGTCAGGGTTACCATGAATACAGCTTTAAACTGGGGAGGATGTCAGGGTTAGGGTTACCACTAATACAGCTTTAAACTGGGGTGGATGTCAGGGTCAGGGTTACCATTAATACAGCTTTAAACTGGGGAGGACGTCAGGGTTAGGGTTACCACTAATACAGCTTTAAACTGGGGTGGATGTCAGGGTCAGGGTTACCATTAATACAGCTTTAAACTGGGGAGGACGTCAGGGTTAGGGTTACCACTAATACAGCTTTAAACTGGGGAGGACGTCAGGGTTACCATTAATACAGCTTTAAACTGGGGAGGATGTCAGACGTCTATGTGAGGTGTCACTAAAGATCTTGGTCCATGGTCTTGGAATGAATCTGTTCAAACGCTTTCTATAAGAAACAAGCTCATTGCTAAGACACAGCAGGAACTGCCTTACTAATATAGGAATGAAGACATGCTGCACAATGTTTTTATTGTTATAATTGAGCTGAATTTGATTTGTATTCTGAATGAGCGCTTACAGCTGCTATTACACAATGTCTTTGTGTTTGAAGTGTGGTTCCAGTGTTGAAGGTGTGTATTCTGCATGAGGGCTTATAGCTGCTATTACACAATGTCTTTGTGTTTGAAGTGTGGTTGCTATAGAGCCAGACTCTGGAAATGTCTGGCAGACAAACTCAACAGTAGCAGCAAGTTATTAGGAAAAGTTAATTCTATATCATGAAGTAAACCTCCACCTAGACACTGGATCAGATGCTAACAAATCTGATTGATCCTTAAGATTATCTTATTAGCAGACCAGCAAAGAGCAAAGCAAATTCTACAGTCATGGACATGTGGAAGAGAATTTTGCCATAGATGTCTCATAATACAACTGCCTGGCTTGTTATTCCTTAATAGAAGTATTCCAAAATGATTTAATGAAGTTGTTGGGTTTCAAAGTGATATAACATTGCATGGTTAAGGAAAAGTTCTGCATTTTTCCAATATTCAAAACAATCTACATCCCTTATTTGTTTGACCTGGAAAATGCTAATGATAGAAATATCCAGAAATGATGTTATGTAATCTGTATTTTATTTTGGAGATTTAAAATATGGAAGTACAGTAATTGTTTCTTTGTGGTGTTCTGCTATCCATTTGGGGTATAATTTCAACACAAACTTCACAATTCCTGATACTGAGACTCCAGTAAGTGGTCCATGTTCCAGTATTTAAAAGCAGGGTTGTTATGAAGTAAGCATGCCACTTGAAACTACTGCTGTCCAACCAGACCTGGTGATGCCTTTACAGATTACAAAAGAGGTCTGCAGCCTATATAGAGTAACTCCCCTGTATATTACAATCATAGCATTGTTTTATTAATATCTTTCTGTACTGATTTTGTGCCACACTGATTCATTAGGACTGTCTAATCTGACTCTGCAGGGAGTTCCTTCAAAATCAGAGGTTTCCTGCTGTTCAGCCATTTTTCACCTGTTTTGCTTGGTTTGCTCAGCAGTTTGTTCCTGCAGTGCACACATGTGCACATTCATTACTGTCACAGAGGTGCTGATTGCTACATCTGAAAGTGTCTCGAGGTCCGTGGACGGGGCTTTCTCACTTCAGTGGAGCTGGACAGTTCGGTGAAGGTTTGGAGCCAACATGTCACCATTCCAGGCAACATGGAACAGTATTTCAAAGTTTAATAGTGTTCTTATTGGATAAATGCAGTTTTTAAAGTAAAATTGTGACTAATGCCTAAAGCAGTAGATGACGAGGACAAAAGTATTTTTATGAACACCCCACACTGTTGGCTGTACGTGGTAAATTAAACCTTCCACTGAACTTATATAAGCATTATCTTTTTATAAAATAAAAAACAAAATGAACACTGCTGGAAATCTTCGCTGCATGACACATGTACGTACGGGAATGCATTTCTAATGCACAGCATGCACATCACCTTGTAGCCCTTGTAGCCCGTACAGAATGCAATATTATATATACACACACACACATATATACGCACATATATACACACACGATATATTATTATCACTCATTGGTTTTCACTGGGTAATGGTAATACTGTCCAGACCAATTTGAGACCTGCTGTTTAGCAGCTCTTCAATATGTATGCAGCTGGATCCACATCAATGCTCTCTCTTGGAATGCATGTTGATGTGGACACTGACAGCAGCTTTCTGAGCATCAGTCACTTGTCTGATCTCCTCACTGGCAGAATGAAGGGACAGACAAATCCAGGCTGGTGCCTCTTGCATCACACCAATCATTCTCACAAACTTATAGCTCCCAGGTTTCTTCTGCTCAGTTCTAAAGGAAGCCTGAAGCCAATCCACCTCAGATTCAGCTCCTGTCACATGACATTAGGGAGACACCTCCCTCTGGGTGAGAACTCAGCCAGCATCCAATCAGAGCACAAGAGGAAGCGCTGCGCTGTTGGTGGTGCCAACTTTCAAACACACAAGCTAATCTGAGGTTAAACTTTCCAGGCACCACTGATCCCCTGGCAATATGAACTGTCTATCTTCATTGTCACAATCAATGACATAAGAAAAAATTAGAAAGTACAAAACGCTCAAGAAATTTAAACCCCCTGAAGATGAAGGAAACTGAGATGTTGTGATTCTATTAATCCACAAGGATTCAGTGTCCATCTTGATGTAAAAATGAGAATCTATTTGAAAGCTTTGCCTGGTTTGGTATTCTCCTGCAGTGGATGTGGTGTCAGAGTTGAAAAACTCATTTCTATTGCAAATTCTTCATCCTGAAACACACAATTCTTTTCTAGCCCGCAAGCATTTGAGGGGCTCCTGAAATCACTGCAAGAGGTGGAAATCAATCATTTCCAAGGCCTCCTCAAAGTGCTTTACAAGTATCCATTTCTACTTAAAAGCTTATTCAAACCAGTACATCTGGAGATGAGATTTAAAAAGAGCACCATTTCTGAATCTGAAACATACAGCACTGCAGGGAGATATTTCCCAGTCATGGGGAACAGCAGCTAAAATCAAAAACCAGTCCATTACCATTTGAGGTGACTGATTCCATCCCCACCATCTTACCAGCAGTTGCTGGAATGTTTAGCAAGGTTGGTTCAGCCTGTTAATGTACATTCTGCTACAAAACAAAGTAAACATTAATAAACAAGTGCTCACTAGTGGTGCATGTGTGCCATTAAAATGTTTACAGAAATATGTATATATAGAGAATGTGAACCCTAGATGTTGTTCATTCTTCAAACATTAGACCACCTTGCCTTGCTAAGGAGGAGAGGGACTTGCTAAACAGCAGTTTAACTGTGCTGTGATTGCATAACCATCTGCACTCAGTACTATTCTACAAAGGCAACACGCATAAATCTGTTCATCAAGGTAGCTAATAAATATACTGCAGTGTTGAACGCATACAGGACAGTGCTGGTGCAGTGTAAATATACTGCATTGTTGAACACATACAGGACAGGAGGCCCCAATAGTGTATCTACAGATTCTACTGAGGGAGTCCAGGCAGTCCCAGCATTATGTTATTAGTATTAATATTTGAAGTGATAGTACAGCAGTGGTTTCACGCAGCAAGACAACTTCAGAGTGCGTTCATATAAAATCATTTCAAATGAATTTTCAGGATCCTTTTTTAAAATCATTCTAAATGCAACACTTTGTAAAACTGCAATCACTTTGTTTCTCATACTTCATAAAGTAGTCTGTTTAATATGGTTAATTATGCCACCAGTCTTGATCAAAGCAATTGTTGCATTAGTTCACAATCACACAGTCTGTGTTTCTGGGGAAATGCATCATAAGGGTTCCTTTTTTAACCTGGTAAAAATGAACATCTTGTTTCAGGAGTGACGTGGAGAAAGCGAGCAGAATATTTAACATGCAAATGCACTCCATGGACAGGATCAATAAACACAATCAATAAACCCACTTTCACAGCAAACCACCTTGTTCATTGATGGCCTTATTGAACTATAGAAGCAATACCAAATGGAATTTGAAGTTATAATGTACAGTGTATTACTATAGTCGTATAGTGAATCTTATAGTGCTGCTAACACTGCTTTAGACCCTTATTACTTATTTCTTAGCAGATGCCCTTATCCAGGGTGACTTACAATTGTTACAAGATATCACATTATTTTTACATACAAATTAACCATTTATACAGTTGGGTTTTTACTGGAGCAATCTAGGTAAAGTACCTTGCTCAAGGGCACAGCAGCATTGTCCCCCCACCTGGGTTTGAACCCACGACCCTACGGTCAAGAGTCCAGAGCCCTAACCACTACTGCACACTGCTGCCCGTTAGATACAGTGAATGTCAGAACAGTAAACCTAGAAGAATGAATGTAGTTTTGATCACTGGAATATGACACATGTCCTGGAAAATGTAAAAATATATGATGAAAGAAGAACTTTATAACCCACAAGCATTTCTGTTTTTAGAAAATTGTATTTGGTCTACAATGGGAAGCAACAATAGGTTCTAAAGAAGACTTGTGCACAGTACCTGTGGGTTTTAAACTGCTCTTTACACCTTCCCATAATGAAGTACTGACAAGTGTACACTTACTATTTATACAACAGAGGAATGGGCTGCCCCACTTCATTCTATAGGGATTCTACTGGGTATATCCTACTCGATAGCAGCTCAGTACAGAATCTGCATAGAAACCAGACGACAATTTATAAACCAATACAAATTTAAAACCGGATCTCATTTGCAAACCATCACTAAAGTAACATCTTTTAAAAGTATACAACCTTTTCACTTAACTCGTAACTAATTGTTAAAGGGCCCCACTAAAGTAAAGGGTGGCCATATGGCTATGAAACTTGTCAATTCATTTTATTGTATAAAGGTACAAAAACCATGATGTACAGTATCTACAGGTTGTCTATTTGACACCACTAGCTAGCTACTGTGTTACTGTATGCATCATATTATCCCAGTGATATTTCCAGTCCAAAATCTATTTTCCAATTCAAGTAATGTGCATACCACATACACTCCTCATGCAATGTCTTATCAGCTATGAGCCCCTTAGACACATCTAGCAGCCCAACTTTCAGAGCACAGCGTGGAGGTGAAATCTCTGCTAATCCAATCTGCAGTCTGTACATCCTACCTTTAGCCCTTTGTAAAGATTCTGCGCATACCGGTCTTTTAAGGAGTTTCCCTGAATGAAGGGCTATTTGAACCCATTGGCTCAGCAGGTCTGATAAGTTTATGATACAGATGTATTGGTAAATCAATAAGCTTCATTTGTACCTAGAAAATGGTGTACAAAAAATTAAAATACAAATTGTACATGCATGTTGAGGCTGTGAGATGACAAAACACTTGGAATCTTTTTGCCATAACTCCATACATTGTTTTTCTCCTTAGGAAGACAGATTTCCTTTTTTCATAAAAGGATATAGGGTCTGATTCAATTACCTTAAAGCTGGCAAAAACGATTCATGAAATCACATCATTACATAAAAATGCACCGATGCTCACTTGCATCTGATTTGGTAGGGAACTCTGCATACATTATTATTTGATTTTTGCAATTCCACATCTGATTTGGTAGGGAACTCTGCATACATTATTATGAGGTTCTTTACAAATCATTTTCACAGTTAATTGTTGGAATAGCACATTATTAAATTTGAATGCAATTACTAAGAAGTGCCTTGACTAGAATAAAGATGTCATTTTTGCAATGTTGTCAGCCGCAGATAATTGTTCCAATTACAGCATGACTCCGATTCATTGTTTATGTATTGTTGACCAGCACTATCTCCGAGGATCCAGCAGCATCGACAAAAAGCTTCAATTGAAAGCCGTCACATACTTTACACAGATATTATTTAACTTGAAAGCAAAGGGATATTTTCTGTGTTAATGCAATGTTGCATGATGTGGGTCCAGAACAGCAATAATGATCTAAAGGAGTCCAAACGTTACTCTGCATTGTAATGTTGGAGTATGCACATAAACATGAATGGTTAACACAGCCTATTCAGTATATAATATGGTCAAGCAATTTCACAAAATATACCCTCTGTTCATCAAAAAATATGCCTGCTGGATTCCTCATCATAGTCTATCATGAGGGTTATCATGCTTCACCATGACTCCCTATGCTCCAACGTGACTTCACTATGACTGGCTACACTTACCACGGTGTCATGATCACAGTAATGTATCTTCAACAAGCAATTTCAATATCACTGTACAGTCCGGTACACTCCTGAATACCTCCATTCACAGTGCAGCTGGTCTTTGTCCACTAGAGACAACATTATTCCCATTGTAATGAGGATAAATAAAATACAACATTACTAGGGTTTATGCATTTTAATAATATTCTTATCCAAATGTCATCCATGCTATTTGGTTTCTAATTCTGTATTGATTGTGGTTATTACATCCTTGAAACCTGAATCCCACTCCCATTGCACCAGTAGGAATATGGTTTTTAGGGGATACAGCACAACCATTAAATCAGAAAGAGTTTGGTTACATCCATTTATACCACCACACAACATGGAAGAAATTGGGTTTTAGAGGCTTTAATAAAGGAATGATCAAACCCTGCAATGCCTTTGGCATTTATCTTTTGAATTAAGGACGTTCTTTTCACTTTTGATGTAGCTCATGTTTCATGACATTTTTACAAGAGTAAAGCAATTTGTTTGACTCTTCCACTTAAGCACATTATGAGTGCAAGGGGACTGCAGATACTAATCCTTTAAACAGAATCCAGGGGCAGTTTATGGTACTTCAGCAAAATAATGAGAGGCTTGTTTGAATTCTTTATGAATGCTGTCTTGTGCTATTTAGCAAGCTGCATGACTGAGTTTTGTTAAGATAACACATTCCTACTTTGTGCACTGGGAAACTAACTTTGCAGCGGACTGTGCTGAATAGGTTGTATCAGATCAACTGCCTCTGAACTTATGAGACCTCATTCAAGAGTACACTGGTTCAATGGTGCTGGAATGCAACCCTTATATTTATGATGATTGCAATTGAGCCCTCATTATGATCCTTTGCAGTAGCTAATGTGTCCTAAAAGCACAAACAAACATGTTACACAATGTGCTGTTTTATAACACTTGCACGGCATCTGGGATCCCTTTATTGTAGCAGTCACTATATCAGGATCTACATGGAAGTCCCAAACAGACTGTGCCAAACAAATCAACCCAATCTCTTCTGATTCTGGGAGGACAACGTGGGTACTGTTTAGTTGATTGATGGATGACTGAGCTGACACGTATCTCCGGGAGAACTGAAATATACATTCATTGGAATGTCAGCCTGCCAAAGCATATGGCATTGCAAATGCCCAGAAGGAATATCTTGTTTTAAAGTGAGTCAGCAAAACTGTGTTCTCGCAATACGTTGCTGTCAGAGGAAATGTGATCTGAGCTAGAGGAATAATATGAAGTGGCAGTGCAGTAAAGGTCTCCAAAGCCTCTACCTGCTCTGTACCTGCTGGCTAACGAATGGAAGTGCAGCGGTGTCCTGAAAGAATAACTTCACTCTAGATGTCACTATTCCCTACAGTCAGATAATGAACAGCAAGCATACAGGGTCATATGTAAAGACATTAGAGACACAGGCTCCAGACTCTCAACGAGCTTGCCAACACTTATTGGAATAACCCCATTAGATTAAAAAACATTGCTAAATGCTTCAGTATTTGAGGTGACAAACACTGTACTTTACAAATTAACCAAACCTTATTAGGCCAAACTGGGATCTAGGAAACGTTTAGGACTGTGTACCTACATTCTGAAATGCAACTCTCATTATCCATGTGATGTAGGAAACGTTTAGGACTGTGTACCTACATTCTGAAATGCAACTCTCATTATCCATGTGATGTAGGAAACGTTTAGGACTGTGTACCTACATTCTGAAATGCATATCTCATTATCCTGGGCTCACTTGAACTGGAATCAACCTTCACACACAATCACCACATCCAGGTCCTTTAAACCGCCCCTATTCTGCCACCTCATAGGGCATGCTGTTTATTATGACTTTGTTCTTATAAAAAATAGTCAGCAATGACAAACTAAACATATTTTGCAAGTCAAATAATTTACAGTAGCACATTCCAAAAATGTGTAATCGTTGTTTGAGTAGCAGTCTGTGTAAAGAATGTATTGTGAATTGAATTTGCTGCATGTGAATTCAATGGGAACTTATTTCACACATGTAGTTTTCTACTGACACTGAGCAAGCTTTCACTCTGTGTTGTTTACCCCAGACCTGTCTTAGTACGGTGCATCCCATTGCCATTATCAAGGTCCAGTAAAAGCATGTGGTAACTTCAGGCAAGTCAAATTCCATTACGGCGATGCTGCCTCAGTGTAAACGCCATACTTTCTCCAGCAGAGGGTGCTAGAGAGCCTTTACGGATTTACAGCTGGACTGTGGATACACAGCATTATCTTTACAGAATCACAGTGACGTTTTTTTCTCTTTTACTGATCTTTATTTAGCTTTTATGAATATTTAAATAACTCACAATGTGTTTAATACTTCCCTCCCCTGGCTACTGTAATGACAAACACTCCTGCATTAATTATTCTCATACTATTAATGATCATACAATATAAAACAAAGCATATATTATGGTGAATATGTAACAGAACATCTTTTAGCATTCACCAATTATAAGGGGTCCCAGATAAACACCCCAAATTACTGTCCTATATTCATTCACAACCAATGAAATATTTTAACAGAAAAACTGTCTGCCAGCGTGGAACACCAAGGTCACACACACTGATTCGAACTTTACAAATATGTTTAATGTACACCCCGAATGCAGTAACAGCATGAAGAAATGAATAGGACCTGGTTAACCTCAATGAAATTAAACAATTAAGCACAACAACAATTGGTTTCAGAGTTTCTTTGTATTGGTACTTTAAAGCAGGTTAGTAACCATTAAAAAGTTTAACAGCTGTTCTCTCCGTAATTACTCTCAGCGGCACCTCTTTCAATTTAGCGTGTGATCACACTTGTACAACAAAAACAAAGTAAAAATATACACAGTAATACTAAACTAGACATTTAGGACTAGCTAATAAAATCCAGACGTTGCAAGTTGTAAAACATCAAAACAATGTCCTTTGTATCCAAGCGAAAAAGAAATCCATAGTTAGAGCGAACAATCCACAAAAATGTGTCGAATATAATAAAATGAAACAAAAAACCAAGAGTCCAGCAAACAAAAAACCAAAAAATAGTCAGATCAAAAAACACAACCCATCAGCATTACTGAAGCCAGTAATCACAAATAAAAGAAAAAAACCAAGTGGATCTCACCCGATGTTGAACTTGAAATGATGAGCTGAATCACTGTATTTTAAACTCTGGCAGATTCCGCCACTGCATCACTCCAGAACAGGAAGGAAAAAAAACAGCTCCTGCATCCATTAGCCAGCCCATATGCTTCAGTATAGCGTCATGATAGTATTCATTTAACAAAAAAAAACACTGTGTACAAAGAACCTATCACAATAATCACACTCTCTTACATTGAAAGCAACCCGACTAAAAAACTATTATAAACTCCCACATGGCAACTATTTAAGCACAGAACACCACGCTGAGCAGGAACCTGACGTCTCACCGGAACAGCACACAGGTAAGGAAAGTGACGTCTCTCAAACTCCCGTTCCCGACGCATAAATATGCCCCCCCAAAAAAGGCGTGACCAATAGAACAAGACGGCGTAATTACAGACCTTCCGCCGTTCATTTCCCCCCTTCTTATATTAGAACAAATGAAAAAACATAAAATTTAATGTCTGGCCAGGCTTTCTGTCATACAATTAAGTATGCAGGTGACACGCTTATTGTATCACTTCTCTATATGGACACGGCCACAAATATTTCATGCATGATATAATGTTAACACTACAAAGCCTGCATATTAGCATTTAAGTATAGCACAGTGGTATACAGTATACTCAGCAAACACCTGAGTAACATGCAGAGTAGAATAGAAACCTCTGGCTGCTCATGTTAAGGGATGAGTAAAACCTAAACCCCAGTGTCTGACTCATTCATGAATACTCCTTTGTTCATTCCAGAAGCGCAGTTGAGTAGTTTCAGAGATATTGTAGAGGAGTCGGTCACATTACAACAAGTGAATAAGATTTAAGAATGAGCTGACACATAAGTGAGCACTTTATTTGAATTTACTTGAATGATTACCTTATTGAACCTGAACCCCCAAGTTATAAAGTATGAACAGCTACCCATCTATGTATTTATAATTGCAATATTGTAAATATGAATACTATACATTTGTGATCCAGGGGAAAGTTTGCACCTTGTTCTTTTAAGTTACATTTTTGGAACGATTTTTTACTGGATCAAAAGCCTACTAAACTTGGTGCCTGTGTTTGATCTGTAAAGTCTGGTCTAAATCTTTTACCAGTCTTGTAATCAAACCAGTAATGATTTTATGATACATGTTTGTGGTAGCCAAATGCCTAACACCCATCCTACATTTTCCCCAAAGCAAAGGAAACAACATCTATAAAAACACTGCAGAACTTGATAGTTCATCAATAAAATGTCCTTCTAAACAACGTTCTAAACACTGCAAAGAATATTAAGAGCAGGAAGCGAGTTCCAATAGAATGCCTCATGAACACATAAAGAAATATCAACGTTCTAAACACTGCAAAGAATATTAAGAGCAGGAAGCGAGTTCCAATAGAATGCCTCATGAACAATGTATTTCAGCCGGTGAGCTTCCTAAACCCTGTTAAATACCACCCTTCCACCAATGAGCAAACCACAGCGTTATCTGAACTCTAACAGCAGAAGACGAATCATTCAAAACTGGAAGGAACCAATTACCAGCCAATGTGAATTTCATTTATGCCAAACAGAGAACAAAACTCAAAACACAAGCCAAAGGAAGATAATGAAATATGGATCAAAGTAGTAGATCACATACAAATACTTGCCCATAACGGGATAGAAATTGGACATTATTTTGTCCACCTAGCCCAGGTAAACAGTCTTGATTATACTTGAATATTTTCTTTTATTTCTACAGGTTTTATTTAAAAAGTGAGTTTTTGTTTTATGGTCTTGATTGAAGTTGTGATTATTAAATACAGGACACATAAAGATGACTTGTATAAAAGCAGACATATTGCCTTTTCCACAAACACTGCAAGAAACAAGATTGCCTCCCCTGGCTTCATTCTGTTTTCAGGATGAAGTTATTGGATTCTTCGTGCATCAAAGGGAGAGAGGCAGCTAGAACACGCAGAATCTTCTTCCACAAGCTGACTAAAGATCATAGCAGAGGCTTCAGGAGCTCTTCATGTTAGCTGAGCATTTAGACAAATAAAACCCAGTGCAATTTAATGTGCAGAAGTGTTTGATCTTAAAACCTGCCATAAAACAAAGTTCATTAAAGTTGAAGCCTGGCATGGCAGATCAAACAGGAATTGAAATTGATACTATGTGAACACAAGGGACATGGGTGGTTTGCAGGCTCTAATAAACCAAAATTTGAAACTTTAAATATGATAGAATTGTTTTTTAATGGGGAGCCTGTAATGTTCAAATGAGTTCAGGGTGGATTGTTAGAGAATAGATCAACAGTGCCCTGATTCATACATCTGGGCAACCTGTGAATGTAAACACATTACACTCACAAATGACTCCTCCTGTAGAAAACCACCCCTTTAATACAATCAGCCTACTCACTTCATAATGTCCCAGTCTCAACCATTTACACTTATCCAAAAACGCAAATTCACCTTCATTTCACAAATAAAAATTGCAGACATTATTTAAACATAGCACATATTAAAATATACATAAAAGACAAGCATTCATAAATAAATGCACCCCTGCAATTTATCCACAACACGGCTGCCTGCTACACACTAATTGTATGTGCTAGGCAAGATGGCCACCTCCTGCACCACACCCAACCTGAAAGGTTTCTTTTGTATTGATACAAAGGGAAGTGTGCTTTTTTCTTTCATTTGTAATGCTTCATTTAGACATGTGAGTTTTAGGTAATGAAGGTTTTTTTTTTAATGTTAGCTTGCATGGTTCAGGGGGCGTGGAGCTGGGGGTTTCTAATCTTCTAATCTTCAAATTTTCTGTTAATTAGCATCTATTATCTATTTAAGCCCTGATCACCTGCACCTTTTCTGTCTATTGTTTCCTTTTAGTAGCAAACGCTCAGACACCGTTGTTTCGTGCTTCACCGCTAATATCTAAACTTCGTTGTCTCGCTCACTGCAGGTCATTTCTCTGCACATCGCTGCCAAGATATTATCAATCATCTTCATACCTGCTCAGGTGATCTTTCTTTTCATTCAGCTTCTCTTTTCGGCTTCAAGAGCTCCAACGTTACTCTTTCCTGTTCCATCCAGTCTCCACCTCAGCATCAGAGCCGTCCAAAGCGCAGGTTCATTACTCATCTTGTCTGCAACTTTATCAGAAAGTCTGGTCCTCCGCTAAATCTCTGAATGTGAGTTCAACTTTTCCATTTCAAGCAGACAGGATAGTAGCAGAACGCTTATCGATCCCGTATTAACTAACACATAGAATGGTCGACATCTCCTCTCTTCCCTTGTTTCCAGAAAATGGAGCACAAAGGGTGCTGAGCTTCCCCAGCAGTTGATTTACACTTGTTCGTTCAGTTCCAGCCGCTACCTCAACCCTCAGTTCCAGCTCCCCTTCGGCCTCTACTTTCGGTATCCAAGTTCCGTCAGCTGGTCCCGTCTGCTGCGACCCACCCCCCCTTCAGAATCCCCAGCTTCATCAGCTGCTATTTGACTGAATCCTACTCTCAATAACCTCCTTCAATCTGCTCCACATTTCATGACTGCAACCCTCGCCCTTCTTCGAGAGCTTCATATTCTACAGCTTGGTCATTGTTTTCAGCCTTCTGTGCCCAGAATCGGATTCATCCTATTCCTTCAAACAAAACCAGATCCTGGCTTTCATTGTCCATGGTAGGGATTCTCTCTCTCTCTCTCTCTCTCTCTCTCTCTCTCTCTCTCTCTCTCTCTCTCTCTCTCTCTCTCTCTCTCTCTCTCTTCTACTTCTAATTTTACTCCATCATTCAGTTGTGTACCTCCAAGATGGATCAATTTCAGCATGGTTAGTTCATTCAGCTGTCAAGTAGAGTCCCCTGTCTGCCCCTTCTTTTCAACATCAAGGAATCTCCCCAGCAAGAAACCTTAACCCCCGCCCCCTAGACCCTCAGTTCATTGATTCCTCTCACTCCTATCTCTACCAGACACCGTTCAAACTCAACCTCTCTAAATCTGACCTCCTTTTCTTTCCCTCCTCCTCCCCCTCCTCTGATCTCTCTATCTCTGTTCCTCTGGAATCTACCACACTCTCTCCCTCTTCCTCAGCTAAAAACCTTGGAGTCACCCTGGACCCCTGCCTCTCTTATTCCCAGCACATCTCCACTCTGGCACGCACTTGCAGATTCTTCCTGAGCAACATCCGAAGAATCCGACCCTTCCTCACCAACTATGCTACCCAGCTCCTGGTCCAGGCCCTGGTACTCTCCCGCCTAGACTACTGCAACTCCCTCCTGGCTGGCCTCCCTGCGTCCGCCACCCGTCCGCTCCAGCTCATCCAGAACTCTGCTGCTCGCCTGGTGTTCTCTCTACCTCGCTTCGCCCACGCTACTCCACTACTCCGCTCGCTCCACTGGCTCCCGATCACCGCTCGCATCCAGTTCAAGACTCTTGTACTAGCCTACAGATGCCTTGATCAGACTGCACCCAGCTACCTCCAGACCCTCATCTCTCCCTACACCCCCACTCGACCTCTCCGCTCCGCCTGCACTAGAAGACTGGCTCTACCTCCGCTACGCTCCCCTGCCTCCCGAGCCCGCTCCTTCTCCACCCTTGCTCCGCAGTGGTGGAACGACCTTCCTACAGATGTCAGGACTGCCCAGTCCCTGACCACATTCCGGCGCCTCCTTAAGACTCACCTCTTCAAACAGCACCTGTAGAACTCCTCTGTTGTATCCTGGGACACTATCACCCTTCATTTAAATATGCTTTATTTTGCTGTTATCTGCCCCCTATTTTACTGCATTTAATCCTGTACCTCAGAATATTGTAATCTCCCAAGTGTTTAATCTGTAGTATTTTGTACTTAATCATATCCTGATGTAACTATCACTACTTAATCATATCCTGATGTAACTTTCACTATTATCTGCTGTATTATTGAATTGTGGTTTGTCACACTTGAGAATTATTGTATTTCTTGTTCTTATTGTATGACTTATATTGTAACACTTGAATGTATTTGTATTTGCTTGCGATTGTAAGTCGCCCTGGATAAGGGCGTCTGCTAAGAAATAAATAATAATAATAATAATAATAATAATACCATCCAGAGCAAGCCTCCCTCCTCTACTCTACCCCACTCCTCGGATCACTCGTCACTGGATCTCAACCTACTTCGCCTCCGGAGCATGCCTCCCCCCCCCAAATCATTCTGTAGGCACAGATCCCTCTGCTGCAATGGCCAACATCAATCACAGCCAGATCATGAATGTGGGGAGCTGGCACTCTTCTGCAGTGGATTCTTTCATTCATTCATTCTCCTCTCATATAGTTGCTGCCCATTTTTTTAAAAAATTGCTAGTATGCCTGGAGTTGGGGGTGGGGGCTTCCTTCCTGCCACCAGAGGTTTTCCCCTAATCGGCCTCAAGGTTTTTTTTTCCTCTCCACTGAGTGGCAGGTATACACATAGTCACATCCTACTAACAAATTACTAATCTCCCTCTGTTTGACCTGTTTGTCCTTCTGGTCTTTTGTTTATGTTATGCGTTGGCATGTGCAGTCTTTTGTTTGTCTTACGGTGTGGGAGATTTCGTGAGGAGCCGGGGGTCCATCCTTTGGGGGGCAAGTGAGTCTCACTTCCCCGACCTCAGGACTAGGCATCCGCCTCCCTTACCTTCAGGGGGGTTCTCGCCATGTGAGTCAGAGTGGACCCCCGGCCATACTCTGTCCTGTCACAGCTCCTGCGCTTATCTTACCTCTCTCGAGGCTCTGTTCTATTCTGCCTCTCTTTCAGGACGTGGTCACTTGTGCTGAGTCCTATACTAACCTCTATGCTTTGTCCTTATTTTCAGGTCCCAGGCAGCGTGACGTCTTGGCCAATCGGGGGTTTTACGAGCGCCCCTTATAGAAGTCTCAGATGCTGGGTACCTCTCTCTCTCATCTCCTCTCAAGGGGCGGCTCTCCGAGTCATAACCCTCATTAGTGTTTTCGGTTACTGGGTCATCTGCCCCTGGGATGTGTCGGCATCGTCGCCCTCAGTCAGCGACCTCTTTTCTATCCTGTCTTCGGTTGCTGGGTCCTTCGCCCCTGAGATGTGTCGGCATCGTCGCCCTCAGTCAGCGACCATCTTTTCTATCCTGTTTCAGTTGCTGGGTCATTTGCCCCTGGGATGTGTCGGCATTGTTGCCCTCAGTCAGTGACCACCTTCTGTCCTACTAGCTGCTCCTTCTGCTTCTTCTGGCTTATCCTTCACCCCAGCTCACGCCCCATGAAATGTAACTTTAAAACAAACTGTAAAAATGTGTACACCCATTCATAAGACTGCTTCATCAATTCAAACCTGTAACCATTACTATCTTATATCAGCAGTTCACATTGTACCTCCTTTCTTGTCTAGGCCCAGGCAACAGAACTCCCCACATCCCAACACACAGGCAAGTCCATTCGGATGAGCTTCTCTTTAACAGGTTTGTGGCTTTCATGTTGTTCAGAGTTTGGTGGAACAGTGATAGTGACCACAGTGATCCATCACTCTGTATAAAATAATTCTATAAATTGAAACAAACAGAAGCGTTACATTGACCAATGAAGCTAGCTGTTCAGTTTTAGGTTGTCTAAACTACATACATACAGTAGTTAATGTGTAACTGTGCAAAATCAGCAAACAGATTTTCCTCCTAATGAGACCAGTGTGAGATCCACCCCACTTTCCCACTCGGGGGTAGGGTGGAGTCCACATTACCCAGTGATAGAAGAATATGAATCAAAACTAATTTCAGCATGGAGCACACTGATAAAGGCTTTTAATCTAAATGTTTGTCATTGAGTTTACCACGTTTCTAGAATGTGTAATAAACAGAAGCCTGCCTGCTGGAAGAACACACGGCACATTTCTGTCAAGTGTGACAAACGCTCCGGTTAAGCCTCCAGCATACCAATGATAACAATCCTATTCCTCCCACAATGCCTGGCATATGCTGTTCAAATGATATTAATAAGATTAAGCAGGCATGGAGAGCCAAAGATAGCAGGAAGAAAGTGATTGCATTTCCCTTATAGGATTAGTGTTATCTTCTGCAATTGGGTTAAATTAGGGTATAGATAAACAACAAAAAAATCAACAGTATTAAAATTGTGTGGGGGATAAAAAATGCCCAAAGGGACTTCATATAAATGTGTGTTTTTCTGTTTAATTTGTTAAACCCAGCAGTGTACCAGGTGAAGCACAAACACCACTCTCATGCACTTCAATATTTCTGAACACAAACATCCCCCGTCATTCACTGATGTGTGCTTGAAATGGGTATGTCTGTGATAAGGACTAGTCTACTGAGGAATTGAGTCAGAAGTAATAGAAGTTCAGAGTAGGTTCTAGTTGGAGAGACACAGATGTGTTCAGTGGCACACAATGGCATTTATTCTCTGCCTGGGGCCAGTGTTACACATTCCCTAAACTAACCCCAATTTATTCTGGAACTGAGAATATTAATTCCTGCATTCATCTTTAGAACAAAAGGCAGAGTAGGTCCTGAGTCCTGTGAGCATGTGTTGGGTGTTCATGCAGTTATTTCTGCACTGCGCATTCATACCCAGCTCACTACTGCCCTTACAGGAGATGTCATTGGGAATTATTTCCTCACAGTACATGGGCAACTGCACATACTGCAGTCCCCAGGGAAGCAACGTCAGCGCTTGTGGTTATCAGATAGCAGGGAGGGTCCTCTGTGATAAAATTGCAGGCAGCTATTCAGGTCCAATCGTACTGCTGTGTGGTCACATCAAATGAACTTGATTTATATCTTGTTTTGCATGTGTAATTACATAACGAATATTATTAGTTATTATTATTATTATTTGTTTATTTAGCAGACACCTTTATCTAAGGTGACTTACAGAGACTAGGCTGTGTAAACTATGCATCAGCTGCAGAGTCACTTACAACTACATCTCAGCCGAAAGACGGAGCACAAGAGGTTGAGTGACTTGCTCAGAGTCACACAATGAGTCAGTAGCTGAGGTGGGATTTGAACGGGGGACCTCATGGTTACAAGCCCTTTTCTTTAACCACTGGACCACACAGCCTCCTATAATAACAAAGACTGTCTCAGGGATATTATTTCTTTATGACTACAACAGCTGTATTTTTTGACCTGACTGGAAAAGTAAAGCTAGGCAAAAAAAAAAAAGGATATAGAAATTGGGTTCGGACACTGGCGATCTTTCTTTCTCTAAATATCTGTACATATGTCTCATTTACTTCCTGTATAAATATTTGCATATCATAATTTCACTGGTAGAACATTTGTCCGTTACACTTAACGTACAATTCTGAATGCGCTTTTGAAGCTATGGATGCCTGCATCATTTCCCTGAAATGTATTCACTGTGTGTTTAATCATTTGTTTGATAAGGTACTGTTGTTTAAATATTGGACAATGAAGGGGTTTTGGATTTGTCTACAAGTTGGAGAAATCTCTTGATAAGACTGCATGTTGCTTTGCACTTAGTGCAGTTTGTAGTGGGAGTGAGAGATACATTTTTTATCAATGCTTTTATCAATACTTGTTTTTGTCTTGTTCAAGCTTTGTCTGAAACGGTTCTTTTAACCAGTGACAGCAAGATGAAAAATATATAAACCTCATGTACCACAGACAGTGTGCTGAGGCCCCTTGTTCCATTGACAGCAAACACAGCAATACTTCAATGGGAAAGAGTTCATTAAAACTTGGATAGACATTCAGAAAAGCAGTGGGTTCAGCTGTACTTCCCCAGTGTTATTTAGCAGGTAGGAACATATTAAGACAGTCTAATTACATCGAAAGCAATGTTACGGTTTCAAAAAGTTTTAATGCAGAGGTATAGTATGGCAGTGTGCTGTTGTTAGTTTTGTTAAGGGAGTTTATATTGGCATTTGTTGAATTACAGACTCCAGTTACAAAAACCCAACAGTGGTAACCAGGCTGGCTGCCCTTCACATCTGCACTGCTCTGAATCCAGCCAGTCCTCAAGCAGGCTGGCTGCCCTTCACATCTGCACTGCTCTGAATCCAGCAGACCTCAAGCAGGCTGGCTGCCCTTCACATCTGCACTGCTCTGAATCCAGCAGACCTCAACCAGGCTGGCTGCCCTTCACATCTGCACTGCTCTGAATCCAGCCAGACCTCAACCAGGCTGGCTGCCCTTCACATCTGCACTGCTCTGGATCCAGCCAGACCTCAACCAGGCTGGCTGCCCTTCACATCTGCACTGCTCTGAATCCAGCCAAAATCCACTTATTTGACAGTAAAATGCTTAAAGGTTTCACTGTTGTCAATGCAAAGGGGCCAGTTGTTTTTCGTATTTTCGGTGCAATTAGGCAAAGTCACACCAAGCAGGGCGCAACTGTGGATCGTTTCATAGAGGACCAGTGGCAAGCAGAGCAGCACTGGGTATCATTTCATAGAGGACCAGTGGCAAGCCGGGCAGCCCTGTGTATCGTTTCATAGAGGACCAGTGGCAAGCCGGGCAGCCCTGTGTATCGTTTTTAGACCCACATTAATCTGGTCCTTGAAATGGCCACAGATAGACACAGTTACCTCCTTCCTTCTGTGCACTTCACTTCTCCAGAGCATGCTTATTGAGTCTTCTATCCAACCTGAAGGTCATGGCTTTTAATTTCATTTCCAATACAAAATATTCCTTTAACAGCCAGAAACACCTTCTTATATATTTCACGTGACTTGGCTTGTTATGAACAAGATGCTTTTTTACTGAAATATTGTCTTGCCCAACTTGTTTGCATTGTAGTTACCATTAACAGCAAACAGGTGAGCTGCTTATACAGCGATTACAGAAACGACTTATGTGCAGGACTCATTCAGGAACACATCTGCATTACTGATGACTGCAATGGATAAGTCTGCTTCTTTCCTGATGCAAAAGTATACTGCACTGTATGTGGGGGAGGAAAAATAACAAAATAACGCTTTTTAGTTCAGTCCTTTGATGGTGCTGAAGAGAAGGGCAAACATGTTGAATCGAAGGCGATTTTCAAAAGCAATAAAGTTATAATAATAAGAGAATACATGCTGAAAAAAACACTAGAGAAAGAGCTTGACATGAGAGAAGAACACTTGTGCCCTATCTATCTAGTGAGAATTGAAGACTTCAAAACCTTTTGACATAGCTCAGCATGGAGGCACAGAACAAAACACAACAGCTAAGTGATCCGAACTACACATGGACATCAAGTGGAGATGGAATTGATGTTGTCTGGGAGTTGGGATGACAGGTTAACCATAGCCAGGATTAGATGAGTGCATATAATCAAACACACATTATATATACAAGATAAAGATGCAGGGCAATTAAGTGCGATGAAATAAAATGAATGGAAAGAAAAAGACTGGGCATGACTGAGGAATGCAATTATATTGAAACCTCAGTTTCGATAATTCATTGACTTGACACCAGACCAGAAGTACTAACAACATCCTCATACAAAACTAGTTTCCCAGAACAATGTCCATACTAAAGCAGTGGTGTTGTCAATATTAATAAATGAACTCCGGTACTCTTCTTCTGAAAGCAGGGAGAGTGGAGAATCCTCTGGTCGTGTTTTCAGGTAATACCTTTAATCCTGTAAAGTACCCGTTTAGTTTCTAGAACATGCTCACTTAATAAAAGTCCTTAACCCATCCTTGAAGTTTGACATGCTTTTCTTGCAGTGTCTTGCTGTCACATACGGATTGAAAATGTTCTGAACACAATTTTCATTGAACACTCTGTCCCTTCGATTGCCCTTCTCGCTGGTTCATTTGGGTCTGAGAACTGAGAGAGTTGAACTGAAAGAAATAAATAGAGAAGGCTTCCTTTTGTGTTTGATTAAGTAATTATAATGATAATAAATAATAAGCTTAACTTTACAAGTGTCTCGTGTAACCTGCAATTCTTATCACAGGTTTGGAATTGCAGTTCGGGGGTGACTGTCATGGAAATGGTTGCTACTCTTGAGCATGGGGCTCAACAGGCAGACATCTAAGCATGCACCTGGGAGCACTAACATTGGGCAGTGAAAATGTAGCGTTGCAACGATTCAGTTTGAAAGGTATTTAAAGACTTAGTAGCGGGGTTCTGAAAAATATAGTGTTGCATGTCCCCCACGGACCTGTCATTTCTCTTTTCATTGTTAACAATGAGAAGATAATTACAGGTACATTATTTGTAGCAACACATGGGGATGTATAATGCTATATTATTTCAGAACCCCGCCACTTACTCTTTAAGATGGCTACAACATAACTGAAATCTATTAAAAAAAAAGTTACAGACTATGCCTTATCATTTTCCCCTCATCCATATTTATGGAGTACCTTTTGATTAGATTGTATTCAATAAAACGAAATTCATGTCAGTTGAGATTCTAATAACTTTATTATCTTCACAGCAGGTCCTCACAAGCCTATTATCACTGATAATAAAATTATGTTTAAGATACAAATCACTGCCGGAGGCTTCATCAGTGAAAGCTCCAAAGCTGGAGATTTCAGGTTTGCTAACATCAGTGAAACCAGAAGCAGACATCAGAATTCAAATCAGCTGTGACTAGTAAAGCTCCATTTAAAATCACAAGGGGCACCAGACTGAATGCTAAGTACTAGAAATGGAAATGGACAGGACTGTATTGACAATACAGCCTCTTTCATTTCCTGAACATAAACTAACTTAACTGAACCTTAATTTATCTAACTATCTATATGTAATAAACAAACCCTCCTTGCCCCCCCCCCCCCCCCCCCAGTGTGTATGTATAACGCATGGCTTCAAATACACGTGTCTCAATGTAAAAGACATGTAAATGAAACTTACCCGAAACATATTAACAGGGTCCCTGGGGTAGGGGAACGAGTCCTAAAGAGAAAGAAAGGGTTAACAAATGCAACCCAACAATCCTCGGTAAAGCCTTGTGCAGACTTTCTATAAAATGACATGCTGTTTAACCGTCTATTTGATTAAGTTTGCAAAGACTTACCTGTGTTCAGGTGATTTGAGTATGGGAGCAGCCATGTTTAGGGTGAGTGCGCAACCTCCTCTATGGTGTGGGGGGTAAAACCATAGCCATCAGATCTAAGGTTCTAGGGTTTAAAGGTATGTGCTATGACCCTAAATAAACCGATTAAACAATGTGATGATAAAGTGAACGATTGAAATACTAGTAAATGTATTAAAGGAAACATTATTTGATCACCCCCAGTCCAGGTAGTTTAGCCTGAAGGCGGGGCTAACTAAAAGACTGGGGTACATGTGTCTTCCCAGCGCTGAAGGGTATGCAGACCGCAGCGCATCAGGAAAGTGAATGACAGCAATAATAGAACGGGACAGCAGGGTATCCTCAGTATTAACATTGTATCTGTATGCTCTGCTTTGTTTGCAAGTGTTATATGTGTCTTAAATGACGGCTTCCTTTGGACAGCTTTCACAGTTCTTTCCACGTCAACAGAACCGTTTTTCAGCTTTCTGTGCAGAAAGGTGCTTCAGAGTAGCTTGTCTCAGAACAAGCAGGTGTCTCCTGGCTCAGCTGAGACTTTCAAAGTGCCCAGCCCTACACAGTGTTGGGTGTGGGTATAAGAGTGTATAAGAGGGGTGTAAGGGGGTATAAGGAGGGGGGGCATAAGGGGTATAGGGGTAAATGGGGGTATAAAGGGGTATAAGGGGTATAGGGGTATAAGGGGGATAATTAGGTATAAAGGGTCTTCATTAAATATCACTTGATTTTCATTCTCCAACCACTTACTGTCTGAACTGAATCTTGGCATGAGAACAGAGAGTTTTACCTCACCTTGTACAGTCAGATTAATTGAAGTTTTTTGGTTGACATATTCATGAACAACACCCATTTTATATTTCATCTATTTGATCAGCCTAGTCACTGTAGGCATACTAATAAAGTGCTCTGAAGAAGCATTGCTAATGAACTCAATGGGAAGAGCTGTCAAGAAGGTAGCTGCCTTGATCTCCTGATACCCTAATGAATCCCAGACTTACTGGAAGCTGTTCTGTGTTATAGTTCATGATTTACCAAGCAGGGCTATCACATCAGCTCAGTATAATCACTTTAATCCTGCATGACCTGGGGTAAATAGTATCTTAAAATGATGATTTTCACTACATTAAATGTTGTGTCTGCTCAAGTGTAAAAGTTGTCTTGAAAGCTGCAGCTTTTGAGAAAGGAAAGAAACTCTTTAAAAGGCAAGGCTAGTGTCAGCTGTGATCACCGCTGTCTGATACAGTGTGAAGGACATGCCAGGTGACAGTTTCTTTTTTTCCAAAGGCAACAGTGACTTCAAATCCCTTTACTCCCAGTTTCTGTCACCAAACTTTCATGAACGGTGTCTTGCCCATAGACAACTGTGTGGTTCATATTTAGGGTCTGGTTTCTAAAGGTCTTTACACAATTTAAAATGCATATTCCATTCCTGTGATAGGAAGTGCCGGTAAACATGTTTTATTGTTAAGGGCGTTCTTTATGATTGCTCCGGTGATACAGATAACATCAGTAAGGTTCAGTAGTTTAGGGTTAAGGTTAGGATTAGTTTATGATTGCTCTGTTGATACAGATTACATCAGTACAGTTCAGTAGTTTAGGGTTAGGGTTAGGGTTAGTTTATGATTGCTCTGTTGATACAGATTACATCAGTACAGTTCAGTAGTTTAGGGTTAGGGTTAGGGTTAGTTTATGATTGCTCTGTTGATACAGATAACATCAGTTCAGTTCAGTAATTTTTCTTCTTACATTTACAAGGAAGGGGGATTGTTTCCTTTAATTTCTTTCCTGCTGCCCATGGATAGACACACGCAGTCAAACCCTTTGCATCAGAATAGTTCCTAACAGAGCAGTGTTGCAGAATAGCACGTTACAGTAGCATTATTTAATCAGCAGAGTCCTGATGCAAGTAATGACAAGCGTGCAGTAAACTAATGAACTGCTGTAGTGTTGCTGGAAAGGAGCATGAAAGCTGCAACAATGACTCAAGGACTTCTTGTGTGTCTGATCTCTTCTAAATGAAGTAATGCTCGGCAATTCTGGGTCAGCTTTGGGATGCCTTGCTTAACTTGACAGAGGCTATGCTTTTGCATGTGTCCACTCTTCTAATATGTTGTATGCTGATATGTTTTCTGTTACTATCTAAGTAAGAATTTTAATTCCAGATATGGCTTTTTTCTTTATTTTATTGGTAGGCAGTTTTCTCCCTTGTCTTCTTTGCAGAAGCCTTAAGCTGTTTTTTGTTGAACTTATAGAGCCTACACAGAACATGACAATATGATGCTTTAAATGACTTTGACATTACTTAATTCCTGGATCATTTACAATTCACCACAGCCTGTTAAAGGGCAAATGTCTAAATGGACCTGTACAAAATGCCCTGTGTTATCTGCTCTGTGGGTTCCCTGTGCCCTTTGCTGAAAGCATGTGTCCTTGAAGTATGGTTAGCATTCTGGTGTGTGATACTGCCTGGTGTGTCATGAATGAATGAGTTCAGACAGCAGAGATCAGAGCTGCTTGTAGCACTTACTAATGTTAAAGAGACTCTGTGTAATCAAGGGTAATCTTGGGCAGATCCATACAGATTGTACTAAAGCACATGATTAGTGCACATGTTCATTGTGACAATTCTGGTTATAAATGTGTTTTAATAGACTTTCATAGTTCTCAAAGTGTCTTTTTCTCATGCTTTTATGTTTCTTTAGAGCTTGTTGATGACCTTCCAAGTATGGCTCATGCCCAGAGGAGAGCCACATGGCCTTAAATTTCAAACAGTCTGGTTTCTCAATATACAGGATTAGTCCTTTTCAGAAAACTCAGCTAAGCCAAAACCAGGAATTGCAGAGATGAGGGCCACAGCCAGATGTGTCCATCCATCCCCATTCTACAGTAATGCTCAAGCATACTTCATCTCTGCAAGTCACTGCAAATGCAACAGGGGCAATTGAAACATTAAATCAATCTGGGAACGGTTCAACACTTACAATGTAGTTTATACGTAGAAAAAGAGAGGTAGTGTTCTTTGCTGCAGAAGCCTTGGTCAGCCAGGGCTATCTTATCATCACTGGGTGTAACTGTTTCGTGACTCTCTGCACATAGGCTTGAAATGTGGTTGTAAAGCTGGTATATATATTGTGTATTGTGTATGTTGATATATATTATGTATGTTGCTGTGGCTCTGTGCTCAGACATATCATCTCTGATGCCAGGCAAGGGCTCACACAATGATATCTGCTGAGGCCGGCTGCAGCTCAAATTATCACCAAATGAGACCAGGGGAGATGCCCTTCATTTCAGATTCAAAACTATTTGTTTCTCTGCTGTTTCCACAATGAACACTTTGCTTGTTTTGACAAATCTTTGTTTTAAAGAAGACAAACTTTACACTAGCTGAAATATAATCACATCATTGATTTTTGTCATATGGTATCAAAGCTGTTAAGGGAGTATTCCTTAGACTGGGTATTATAAGCATGTGTGTTATTTAACCAGTCTGATTAAGAAACATGTTGACAAAATACTATTATTATTATTATTATTATTATTATTATTATTATTATTATTATTATTATTAATGGAAATGCTGGACCCAGTTTTGAATCTTGAATATACTTTCCCAGTGATCCTGATTTAATTTAGCTGAAACATTTATGTTCAAATAAACCTCCTCACCCCTTCAAAAGGTTTACTGCAGTAGTTTAGCACTGTATTTTTGTTTTGCAGTGTTCTCATTATTTTCCCCATTGTTTTACTATGCATTTACTATAGTATATCCAGGCTTGCCATGTTTTCCAATGTGCTTTCCATTCTGCTGTGGGCTTTGCACCGCTGACCTGGGCTCTACCATGCTCTTACTGTGCACACTTGGCTATGCTTTTACTACTTTACACTTTAATAAGGGGGCTGATCATGCTTTAGGATCCAGTTATCATTGCAGTGGAACGCCTGTCCACATGCTGGTGCCCCATGCTGTGTTATAGCAGACCTGCACTGTAGGACGCCATGAAAGAAGCAGATTCCAGATGTCAGCTGGATATATAAAAGAATCCTCTGACAATTCAGCTGGAGAACTGAAAAGTCATGTGCATTGAAATGTCAGAAAGGATGATACCGTACCAACAGGGCTCATGCCATTCTCAGAGTTTAACTTTAATTTGCCATGAAACTCTTGACAATAACAATAAGGCTTATCAATGTTTCATTACACTGAAATGTTTTTTCTTTTGAATGCATGTCATAGTTTGAGTTGTCAAAGACATTTAGGGTCAAGGGAAACCTCTTTTGCTCATTCAGAATTCATCACTTTTCAATACACAAAAGACTGTGGCTGAGAATAGACATGTTCTTTATAGTAAGGGATATAATATGTGGTCAGTGGCCATATCGCTACTATACTGATTGACAGCGTTTTATACATGTGCTATTTTGTCCAGGATTTACATATTTTATAATTTGGTAGATATTATATATATATATATATTAAAATAAACATATTAAAACTGCAAGGTTGCAGTTAATCTTAATAGAATAATGGCGTTTGTGCCTCTCTGTTGTGTGAACTCATCCAGAGTTTAAGGTTGTAATTAGGCCCTACGCTCCTGGGATAGCTCCTGTCAGTTATTCTCTGATAATGAAAGAGAATATTATTTAGTTACCTTGTATACCTTAGTGATCTAAGCAGAGGCACATCAGGGGAGACAACCTGTCAGTATTAATGTTCTGTAAGTCACGAAGAAGCAAGTCTGGATGCAAAACAATGTATATAGGACACTGGCGTGATGTGTGGGTTATGAAAGGAAGGCGTCCCTGTATAGTATATAGGACACTGGTGTGATGTGTGGGTTATGAAAGGAAGGCGTTCCTGTATAGTATATAGGACACTGGTGTGATGTGTGGGTTATGAAAGGAAGGCGTTCCTGTATAGTATATAGGACACTGGTGTGATGTGTGGGTTATGAAAGGAAGGCGTTCCTGTATAGTATATAGGACACAGGTGTGATGTGTGAGTTATGAAAGGAAGGCGTTCCTGTATAGTATATAGGACACTGGTGTGATGTGTGGGTTATGAAAGGAAGGCGTTCCTGTATAGTATATAGGACACAGGTGTGATGTGTGAGTTATGAAAGGAAGGCGTTCCTGTATAGTATATAGGACACTGGTGTGATGTGTGGGTTATGAAAGGAAGGCGTTCCTGTATAGTATATAGGACACTGGTGTGATGTGTGAGTTATGAAAGGAAGGCGTTCCTGTATAGTATATAGGACACTGGTGTGATGTGTGGGTTATGAAAGGAAGGCGTTCCTGTATAGTATATAGGACACAGGTGTGATGTGTGAGTTATGAAAGGAAGGCGTTCCTGTATAGTATATAGGACACTGGTGTGATGTGTGGGTTATGAAAGGAAGGCGTTCCTGTATAGTATATAGGACACTGGTGTGATGTGTGGGTTATGAAAGGAAGGCGTTCCTGTATAGTATATAGGACACTGGTGTGATGTGTGGGTTATGAAAGGAAGGCGTTCCTGTAAAGTATATAGGACACTGGCGTGATGTGTGGGTTATGAAAGGAAGGCGTTCCTGTATAGTATATAGGACACAGGTGTGATGTGTGGGTTATGAAAGGAAGGCGTTCCTGTATAGTATATAGGACACAGGTGTGATGTGTGGGTTATGAAAGGAAGGCGTTCCTGTAAAGTATATAGGACACTGGCGTGATGTGTGGGTTATGAAAGGAAGGCGTTCCTGTATAGTATATAGGACACTGGTGTGATGTGTGGGTTATGAAAGGAAGGCGTTCCTGTATAGTATATAGGACACTGGTGTGATGTGTGGGTTATGAAAGGAAGGCGTTCCTGTATAGTATATAGGACACTGGTGTGATGTGTGGGTTATGAAAGGAAGGCTTTCCTGTATAGTATATAGGACACAGGTGTGATGTGTGAGTTATGAAAGGAAGGCGTTCCTGTATAGTATATAGGACACAGGTGTGATGTGTGAGTTATGAAAGGAAGGCGTTCCTGTATAGTATATATGACACTGGTGTGATGTGTGGGTTATGAAAGGAAGGCGTTCCTGTATAGTATATAGGACACTGGTGTGATGTGTGGGTTATGAAAGGAAGGCGTTCCTGTATAGTATATAGGACACAGGTGTGATGTGTGAGTTATGAAAGGAAGGCGTTCCTGTATAGTATATAGGACACTGGTGTGATGTGTGGGTTATGAAAGGAAGGCGTTCCTGTATAGTATATAGGACACAGGTGTGATGTGTGAGTTATGAAAGGAAGGCGTTCCTGTATAGTATATAGGACACAGGTGTGATGTGTGAGTTATGAAAGGAAGGCGTTCCTGTATAGTATATATGACACTGGTGTGATGTGTGGGTTATGAAAGGAAGGCGTTCCTGTATAGTATATAGGACACTGGTGTGATGTGTGGGTTATGAAAGGAAGGCGTTCCTGTATAGTATATAGGACACAGGTGTGATGTGTGAGTTATGAAAGGAAGGCGTTCCTGTATAGTATATAGGACACTGGTGTGATGTGTGGGTTATGAAAGGAAGGCGTTCCTGTATAGTATATAGGACACAGGTGTGATGTGTGAGTTATGAAAGGAAGGCGTTCCTGTATAGTATATAGGACACAGGTGTGATGTGTGAGTTATGAAAGGAAGGCGTTCCTGTATAGTATATATGACACTGGTGTGATGTGTGGGTTATGAAAGGAAGGCGTTCCTGTATAGTATATAGGACACTGGTGTGATGTGTGGGTTATGAAAGGAAGGCGTTCCTGTATAGTATATAGGACACTGGTGTGATGTGTGGGTTATGAAAGGAAGGCGTTCCTGTATAGTATATAGGACACTGGTGTGATGTGTGGGTTATGAAAGGAAGGCGTTCCTGTAAAGTATATAGGACACTGGCGTGATGTGTGGGTTATGAAAGGAAGGCGTTCCTGTATAGTATATAGGACACAGGTGTGATGTGTGGGTTATGAAAGGAAGGCGTTCCTGTATAGTATATAGGACACAGGTGTGATGTGTGGGTTATGAAAGGAAGGCGTTCCTGTAAAGTATATAGGACACTGGCGTGATGTGTGGGTTATGAAAGGAAGGCGTTCCTGTATAGTATATAGGACACTGGTGTGATGTGTGGGTTATGAAAGGAAGGCGTTCCTGTAAAGTATATAGGACACTGGCGTGATGTGTGGGTTATGAAAGGAAGGCGTTCCTGTAAAGTATATAGGACACAGGTGTGATGTGTGGGTTATGAAAGGAAGGCGTTCCTGTATAGTATATAGGACACTGGTGTGATGTGTGGGTTATGAAAGGAAGGCGTTCCTGTATAGTATATAGGACACTGGTGTGATGTGTGGGTTATGAAAGGAAGGCGTTCCTGTATAGTATATAGGACACTGGTGTGATGTGTGGGTTATGAAAGGAAGGCGTTCCTGTATAGTATATAGGACACTGGTGTGATGTGTGGGTTATGAAAGGAAGGCGTTCCTGTAAAGTATATAGGACACTGGCGTGATGTGTGGGTTATGAAAGGAAGGCGTTCCTGTATAGTATATAGGACACAGGTGTGATGTGTGGGTTATGAAAGGAAGGCGTTCCTGTATAGTATATAGGACACAGGTGTGATGTGTGGGTTATGAAAGGAAGGCGTTCCTGTAAAGTATATAGGACACTGGCGTGATGTGTGGGTTATGAAAGGAAGGCGTTCCTGTATAGTATATAGGACACTGGTGTGATGTGTGGGTTATGAAAGGAAGGCGTTCCTGTAAAGTATATAGGACACTGGCGTGATGTGTGGGTTATGAAAGGAAGGCGTTCCTGTAAAGTATATAGGACACAGGTGTGATGTGTGGGTTATGAAAGGAAGGCGTTCCTGTATAGTATATAGGACACAGGTGTGATGTGTGAGTTATGAAAGGAAGGCGTTCCTGTATAGTATATAGGACACTGGCGTGATGTGTGGGTTATGAAAGGAAGGCGTTCCTGTATAGTATATAGGACACAGGTGTGATGTGTGGGTTATGAAAGGAAGGCGTTCCTGTATAGTATATAGGACACAGGTGTGATGTGTGGGTTATGAAAGGAAGGCGTTCCTGTAAAGTATATAGGACACTGGCGTGATGTGTGGGTTATGAAAGGAAGGCGTTCCTGTATAGTATATAGGACACTGGTGTGATGTGTGGGTTATGAAAGGAAGGCGTTCCTGTAAAGTATATAGGACACTGGCGTGATGTGTGGGTTATGAAAGGAAGGCGTTCCTGTAAAGTATATAGGACACAGGTGTGATGTGTGGGTTATGAAAGGAAGGCGTTCCTGTATAGTATATAGGACACAGGTGTGATGTGTGAGTTATGAAAGGAAGGCGTTCCTGTATAGTATATAGGACACAGGTGTGATGTGTGGGTTATGAAAGGAAGGCGTTCCTGTAAAGTATATAGGACACTGGTGTGATGTGTGGGTTATGAAAGGAAGGCGTTCCTGTATAGTATATAGGACACTGGTGTGATGTGTGGGTTATGAAAGGAAGGCGTTCCTGTATAGTATATATGACACTGGTGTGATGTGTGAGTTATGAAAGGAAGGCGTTCCTGTATAGTATATAGGACACTGGTGTGATGTGTGAGTTATGAAAGGAAGGCGTTCCTGTATAGTATATATGACACTGGTGTGATGTGTGGGTTATGAAAGGAAGGCGTTCCTGTATAGTATATAGGACACTGGTGTGATGTGTGGGTTATGAAAGGAAGGCGTTCCTGTATAGTATATAGGACACTGGTGTGATGTGTGAGTTATGAAAGGAAGGCGTTCCTGTATAGTATATAGGACACTGGCGTGATGTGTGGGTTATGAAAGGAAGGCGTTCCTGTATAGTATATAGGACACAGGTGTGATGTGTGAGTTATGAAAGGAAGGCGTTCCTGTATAGTATATAGGACACTGGCGTGATGTGTGGGTTATGAAAGGAAGGCGTTCCTGTATAGTATATAGGACACAGGTGTGATGTGTGGGTTATGAAAGGAAGGCGTTCCTGTATAGTATATAGGACACTGGCGTGATGTGTGGGTTATGAAAGGAAGGCGTTCCTGTAAAGTATATAGGACACTGGTGTGATGTGTGGGTTATGAAAGGAAGGCGTTCCTGTATAGTATATAGGACACAGGTGTGATGTGTGGGTTATGAAAGGAAGGCGTTCCTGTATAGTATATAGGACACAGGTGTGATGTGTGGGTTATGAAAGGAAGGCGTTCCTGTATAGTATATAGGACACTGGTGTGATGTGTGGGTTATGAAAGGAAGGCGTTCCTGTATAGTATATATGACACTGGTGTGATGTGTGGGTTATGAAAGGAAGGCGTTCCTGTATAGTATATAGGACACAGGTGTGATGTGTGAGTTATGAAAGGAAGGCGTTCCTGTATAGTATATAGGACACAGGTGTGATGTGTGAGTTATGAAAGGAAGGCGTTCCTGTATAGTATATATGACACTGGTGTGATGTGTGGGTTATGAAAGGAAGGCGTTCCTGTATAGTATATAGGACACTGGTGTGATGTGTGGGTTATGAAAGGAAGGCGTTCCTGTATAGTATATATGACACTGGTGTGATGTGTGGGTTATGAAAGGAAGGCGTTCCTGTATAGTATATAGGACACAGGTGTGATGTGTGAGTTATGAAAGGAAGGCGTTCCTGTATAGTATATAGGACACAGGTGTGATGTGTGAGTTATCAAAGGAAGGCGTTCCTGTATAGTATATAGGACACTGGTGTGATGTGTGGGTTATGAAAGGAAGGCGTTCCTGTATAGTATATAGGACACAGGTGTGATGTGTGAGTTATGAAAGGAAGGCGTTCCTGTATAGTATATAGGACACTGGTGTGATGTGTCGGTTATGAAAGGAAGGCATTCCTGTCTAGTATATAGGACACAGGTGTGATGTGTGAGTTATGAAAGGAAGGCGTTCCTGTATAGTATATAGGGCACAGGTGTGATGTGTAGGTTGTTCTGGGAATCATATTCACCGCCAATTCATATTTTGCTTCAATGAATATTTAATAGCTTAAGAGATTTGTTTAATCAAGCAGTGCCTTGTGGCAAACTCTGCAGACATGTTGCCATCAGGGCAGGGTGTGTGTGCAGGGTATGCTGCTTCATCTCATTGTATTAATGAGCATTACGTGGGATTGATACACTGCAGTATTTCTTCTGAATAAGTGAGTTTTCATCTTATTTTAACTGTATTACTTCTACCTGAACTGCTGGGATTTAGACGCACCAGTGCTGAAATAAAACTGTAGAACTTTATTAAAAAGCAAACAAACAGATAACTGTTTAATAAAGGAATACATACATGAATAATAAATAAAAAAGGAAACTCAGCAAAATAATTTCAACAAAGAGAATGACAACCCAACTGGTCACATAACCATACAGCAGAACTTAGATTTCACAAATGCATGTTTAATTCATTGCTCCTACATTGAAAATGTGATGCATAGCAAAGCCTTCTTGTCATACAGCAGCATTTTCCTGGTCCTGATGAAAACTTTGTATTTTAAAATAAACAATCCATGTGGATAATTCAATGGGACAATGGGAGTCTAGTGCCACTGGTTGGATGGTGTATAGACTAGCTAATATAACTGTTCTGCTGAATTGGGATGGAAGGGGATTTGTTCACTGCAAGTAATTACATTAAAAGTCAACATGTGGAAACACAAGAAAGATGAATATAGCGAAATGTCTTCAAAGTTGCTAAACAGCTAAACCCTAATATTCGGTAACCTGCTCCTATATTTAACCTGTAATATCAGCCAGGTAGATAATCCATTGAAGGACCTGTGAATGATACAATCTGAAGACATGCTGAGGTGAAATCCAAGGACTCTGAAAGCAGGGACTCCACCAGATGATCTCATGAAAGCTGTCACATATGGATGGATGTATTATACACCTTACATCTCATTCTGAGATATGCGCCAGGCACGGTGTTATATTTGAATCAGTTTCCCAGTTAAATTAAGGTTTTCATGCTGGAACAGTATAACTCAAAAAAGCAGTTTTAATTTTCAGGCTGATACAGCTTCAGTTTTGATCACATGGCACCCAAATTCTAAACCCCAGTTCACATTTTCATAATGAAAGAGATGAGTCAGAAATGTTTCACAGACTGAGTAACCTGCCTGATGAAGGTGAGGAGGTGACAAAGTAATTGAGCACATACTGACTAGTACATTTTACTAAGGGATCATGGGGATAGTTAATTGCTCCATTAGAAATATGTTACATTTCTGTCTGAATTCACTTAACCACATATGTTCTTTCCATGACATATGTTTTTTTTTATTATAATGTAACGCCATTGATTTGAAACTGTAGAACATGATCTTAAATAATATGTTAGTGTTGAGAATCATTTAATTTGTACAGCAAAAGATAGCTCTTAATGGAGCAGATGACTAAGATTATCCACACCTTTGAAATGAATTCAACAAAGGCTAATGATCCATGTAATGGTAAGACAGTACAGTCTATAGCGTCTCTCTAAATTCAGCTTTGCAAGGATTGTCCTTGAGGGGTGGCAGCTGCCATTCAATAAAGGATTAGACTATTCAGTGCTGTGCACAGCAAACACACATATGCATCCTAAAACAGTTTTATAATAAAGGATTAGACTATTCAGTGCTGTGCACATGTATCTATGATAGGGTACAAGCCCATGTATATCAAGTATTATTTGTTGTTATTCCAGTTTGGGCAGGATAGGGTTAATACTATCCCTGCCAAATACACCTGCAGACTGTGTCTGGGACTTAATTGATTAATTAACAATCAATTAAGCCCAGCCACAGGTGTATAAAAGGAGCAGTCTCTCCACTTACAGATTGATGAACCCAGGGCAAGGAGCAGAGCAGAGCAGAGCAGAGCAGAGCAGAGCAGAGCAGAGCGAAAAGGAAGTACTACTGTTTTCCCAGACTAAAAGCAGGTAACTACTACCAGTACACCCAGAGACGATTACCTGCCAGCCCAGCATGTACAGCTGTGCCTGTTAATAAGTTTATCACTTGTTTCTAACCTTGCTCTGCCTGGGCCCATTTGTATATTTTTGTGGTTTATTTAAAGACACAGCACCCATTTATTTTGTTGAACATTTGTAGTGTTTTTTTGTAAATAAATTTGCAAAAGGTGTTTAACTGCCTCCTTTATCATGTGCTGTTAAAGGCTGCATCACGACACTGCCCGCCCGCCCACAGTATCCTAAAACAGTTCTATAATAAAGTGACAGATACAGGTGTGTAGGTCATTTAACAGAGTTAGCAGCTCTGTGCTGCATGGCTATTTCTGAATTGTAAACTTTACATTCTTTGTATTAAACAAAGAAAAAAAAAACATGGTGCAATTCTTTGGTATCTTATTACATTAGCCAGATGTTGTGAAAGTTAAGATGGCAGTTATGTCAACACTGTTGCTGTCAACGCTAGTGATCCATAACGGCACCAAATGAAGATTGCAGCCTGCAAAATGATGAGTGGCTTGTCTAGTTAGTTCAATAGGGTGGTTCCCTTTTGATCAGCCAAGTATATCCTAACAAGATGAGAGTGTCATGGGGATGTACGCTGCATGATTACTTAGTTACCAGAAGGGGAGAGACTTAACTACTTCTTCCCAGCAGGTTTCTAAATGGCTTCTTTTGTTTACCGAATTAGTTTTAATTGGTGCATTAAGATGTTTAAGAGCATGTGTCACACGCTAATACGCACTAAACTGGTGGAGAACAACAAGGCGACAACAAGAAAAACCCAAACAGCTTGGCTCTTCACTTTAACTTCTCTCTCTCTCTCCACAGCCACTTTTATATTCCATGCTACTCACCCTGACCCCCAGATGATAACCCAAGGACCACAAACCAGGTAAGAAACTCAAATTTCTGTATTGCATCAATATTCACACACACAGACAACTCCCAATTGGATAGACAGCTGCTGAAAACTGCCATGGAACCCTCTAATGGTCAAACACAGGTATGAGGGTAGTATAATGCATGTAAACCAAATGACTAATTAACAACACCTGAATCTGTCTTATAGTACACCTAATATAGGAAAACGAAACGACTCGTTAGTATGACAAGCATCAATCATATAGTATACTTAATAGGTGTAAGCAGAACGACTAGGTAGCAGCACAATAGTCATGTAATATACTTAATATGTAAATAGAACTAGTTATTATTATTTATTTCTTAGCAGACGCCCTTATCCAGGGCGACTTACAATTGTTACAAGATATCACATTATTTCACATTATACAAATTTTTTACATACAGTTACCCATTTATACAGTTAGGTTTTTACTGGAGCAATCTAGGTAAAGTACCTTGCTCAAGGGTACAGCAGCAGTGTCCCCAACCAGGGATTGAACCCACGACCCTCCAGTCAACAGTCCAGAGCCCTAACCTCTACTCCACACTGCAATGTAGGTGCGGCAGTGTCAGAAACATGTACCTGTATTGTACTTCATTCAGTGTGTATGAGAATAAGGGAAAGAGGCTTCTTAGCACTCTTCCTTTCATCTCTGTATATGCCTAACACAGTGTTCCATGAAGTGTCTTTGATAAATGGTTGATGCCACAGTGGAGCTGAACCCTCGTTGCTTTATGTAGGGATGCATTGATTAAGATGGAAGTTACTTTAACAGGAGGTTTTGCTGAGATGCATGTTTGGAGCATTGATTCATGGGATGTTTTCCTTTCTAAACACACTATTCTCACTCCACTGCAGTCAGCTCAAGTTAAACTGCATAACTGGCCTGGTTTGAACAATCGCCACTTGTGCATATCTTTGCAAACACCTGCCGGAAATGTGCATATATTCCAGCTGTCTACATGTTGTAGGCATATTCTGTAATGTGCAGATTCATAAGGATGCCCAGCACAGTCTAATTCAGAGCAGACACCACACCACACAATGCATGTTTTACAGATATGGCACACACACATTTAGAGGCCACAGACGAACCTTTTTCAATTACCCAAGGTTAAAGATGTGCGTCTGTCTACAAATCTTCCCTACAGTACTGAGTACTGTTTGCTGTTGTCTTGTCTAAAAATAAGATGGAGGTTTTGGCCCCTGTCCATCACTGGCACTTCCACATGAATCTGATAAATGGCTTCCATTTCTATAAGTGAGTACAGATAAAAATAATGTAGTTCTACTTTATTACATCCATGATATAAAACTGAAAAAATCAAGAGCTCCGCTTGACTAATGTCAGAATCCTAATGGCCATGCTGTGTGTAGATAGATGGGGTGAGTAGGGTTTTAGTAATTAGCTGGACAGTGTGTGATAAATGGGCCATAGCAGTAGAATTGAATGAGAAAATGTGCACCGGTATGTCATTTATCAGAAAGAGAGCTGATTTTTGATACAAATGCAGGAGAACTGCACTGCATACTTCTCCAGCTAAGTAATTACTTAGAAATGTAATTAGAAAAAAAAAAAAACATAAAACAGGATTGGCCGTTGAAAAGAGCCCAGTGCTTTTAATCATTCTATTAGCTCAGTCAGTTAGATGCATTGGTATGGGCGGGCTGTACAATGTTTGTTTTGATGCCAGTACAGCAGCAGCATTTCACATGAACCAGCGCACACTCCTTTCAACCTTGCTATTCCATTTCATCAATATGAGCTGTCCTCCAATCCATTCCCACTGTGGATTGGTGAGCTGCATGAGCTATAGACAGCAAGGAGGCCTTGATTACAATGCAGCTCTATGAATCATTTCCTGAAGATGTGGGTGACAAGGTTTTTCTCTCTCTCTCTCGCTCTCTCTCTCTCGCTCTCTCTCTCTCACACACACACACATCCCTTGGGAAGCACACATTGTAAGAAACCTGCCCAGGAAGCCTTGCAATTAAATACAAGTCAGGCAGGCGTTCCTATCTGAGTCTCCTGCTGCACTGCCTCTGTCTGTGCTTGCTGTTGGTGTCCTATCTGAGCCTCCTGCTGCACTGCCTCTGTCTGTGCTTGCTGTTGGTGTCCTATCTGAGCCTCCTGCTGCACTGCCTCTGTCTATGCTTACTGTTAGTGTCCTATCTGAGCCTCCTGTTGCACTGCCTCTGTCTGCGCTTGCTGTTAGTGGAAGGTGAATGCTTGCACTGACCAGATCAGATGATTTATTATTATTCAGTCTATGCAATGCTTTGGATGCTCTTTGGATAAATGAACGGTTCCCTCTATCTGTGTGGTTTAAGAAAAGAAAATGTTGAAGTTGGATGTGCTGCAGAGACTGTATCTTTAGTAACAAAACCAACAGTTGGTCTGTAGTGTAACTGCATGGCCATAATGTCAAGTTTAGCAGTAGATCTATCTTGAACAAAAGTTATTGTATTTCTTGCTCTTATTGTATTACTTGTATTGTATTTGCTTACGATTGTAAGTCGCCCTGGATAAGGGTGTCTGCTAAGAAATAAATAAGAATAATAATCTGTCTGTGTATCATATTAGTTCCTTCCAGATAAGGAGTTGTAGTTTCTACTGTTAACTTTCTCATTTGAACTTTCTGGTGCTAATGATTTCTTGAATGATTTTCCTCAGAGAAAGCTCCTCTTTTAATATACAATGGTCCTTAAGATAATAGTTACTTAACCATATGGCATGTCCTACAATTCATCAGCCATCTTCAGACACTTCTTTCATTTTTGAAGCGGTTGATCCCAATTATCTCTTTCTCTCTCGTTGGGAGGCCAATAAAATGAACATTTATGCAGCGAGAGTTCATAAGTGTAACTTTGCTCATTACTGAGCTCTGCAGCTGACCGTCTTGAGATGTGTTATTCAACTGGTATACGTTTGGCTTATTAGCAAGGGTGTGTCCAAAGTCTTCTTGACAAGAATGAACCTGCTGCAGCAGACCAGTGTAACGTTTTACCTGTTTACAACAGTCAGGGGTGACATTTACAAAACAAAAAAAACCATTGCAAACAATGCGGTGACAGGAGGGCATTGCAAGGAGGCGTTGTGACATCAGGCGGAAGTATTCTAAAGATGTCACTAAATGAGTTTCAAAGCCAGGTGTTGACTCTGTATGAGATCATTTGAAATGTCTCAAACCTGTTTAAATATCTGGTAGGACTGACACGGCACAGGAGCTGCCTCTGGGTGTGTATCAGAGTCCAGGCTTAGAGGGGAAAGGTCAGGGGGAGGATTCTGTACAAATGGGAGTATGTGCAGATCTCCTGGGCATTATTAGAATGAATCAGTATTCACAGGGACAGCATTTATCCTTTTAAAAGTGAATCAGTACCAGTATTAAACATGCATTGTAAACCTGCTTCAAACATACCATGTATGCATTCCTCCCATGTTATACTGAAAGAGTATAATGAACAGCAATGTACTGCACCAGTACCCTGCCTACAGATACATTCTCCAGTGAAATTCACAGTTTTTATTTTAGCACCAGACAGGCATTTGATATGTTTATTCCATCATGATTATCATTTATCATGTCTGCTCCAGATTGTACAGACATGTTTTATCTTTCTCATTCATTTCACTTGCAGGAGTGCTGCATTGTTATAGGTTACTGGTGCTGTTGGCATGGCAACAGCACCTGCCCGTGTGGCCTATAACAATTTTACATCTTTTTTTATATTTATAGATCCTTGCTGATAAACTAAGAAATAAGGATCAAAATAAGAAACATGCACAAATCTGTGCATTGCTTGGTAAAGGCCAGGGTAAGTCTGCTATCGAAAGGTTCAGAAAGGAGTAATCTAGTCCCTTCATGTACAGCTTGTAGTATTGGAACCCAGGATTGTCCTCACTGATCTAAAGGGAGTTGGCATTTGGTTTACAAACGAGGTCCCCAGTCCTTGTTCCTTTATGGTATTGTATCCACTGCAGCTAATTTCTACTGCAGGGCATTGTATCCACTGCAGCTAATTTCTACTGCAGGGTATAGAATAAAACATCCCCCCACTGAATGACAGTTTGAGCAACACCATTTTACAATGTCTAAACTGTCTTTTCAGCTCCCAACTATCCCTGCAGCTCCACATTGTGTAGCACTGTCTGCAGACAGGCAAACAATGGGAGCAATATACTGCTGATCCAAAGTGTCAGTATAAACAGTATGAGAATGAACCATCTTGTCAGAATGCAGGTAAGCTCTATTCAGAGGTGTTAGTTCTGTAAAGAGCACAACGAGAATCTCCCACATTGAATTCTCAAGACCTGTGCTCTCCGTGCATTGAGTTGTGGAGCTGCAGCCACACTCAGGCTGGGTATTGATGCTGGAATAAACCCATGAGATATTCAGACCTGTAGGAGGGATGCTGCTAGGGTTATTGCACCCTCTCAAGTTAAATGGAACTTGAGGGTTGCTGCTTGATGTAGTTCTTCCCGCTGGGGTCAGATATAAAGAATACAATAAGGCTCTCCTTTTTGTTGTTGTAAGGGATCTATTCAATAGATAACGTGTCTATAGTTCCAATTTAGCAACCAATACCCAATAGCTATCATGTATCCCATTGAATTGAAAATGATTTAAGACTTCACAATCTATTTGATCTTCTTTGGAAAAGCAAACCGAGCCATGGCAGTTGTATTGTTCCTCTTCTCTGTGGCTGCAGCATCCTTGAGAGGAGCTTTATCCCGCAGCACAGGGTTTAATGTTGGCTCTGCAGATAGGAAATATAGTTGCTGAACGTGTGGGTTTGAGTTGGCTTCAGTTTCATTTCTCAGTAAGATTGAAATTATAAATTGAACTGGAGAAGCAGGTTATTGCACTGCTATAAGCATACTGTAATTACTGGAGGGCAGATCACTCTCAGTGCAATTCTGTTATCCTGGTGTACTGGGGATCATGGCTCTATCTAATTAGGAAAGTCTTCTGTACCTCATTGGAAAAAAAGAAACTGCAGTCTCTTAGAGATGAGGGCTCCACTGAGGAAAGGATTTTGATCTTCAGGATCGTGTACCGGCAGTTAGAAAAAAAAAAAGGCTTGCTCTGACTCCTGTATTTATACAACATATCTCCTGGTTCAGCTCAACCCTATTGCTCTCCCACCTTGGCGTGGTCTACAGTCTGGCTCTGTTTTAATGTTCTGAGCCTGTATATCATATATTGTGTGTGTGTGTGTGTATATATGTATGTGTGTGTGTGTGTGTGTAATATATATATATATATATATATATATATATTACACACACACATGAGACAGACATGTACAATTCAGTTCAAAAGCTCGCAGTGGGGTGTGTAAAAATCATGGATAAAGGGGCATGTTGTCTTCTAAAATAAACAACAAACATCAACAACATGTGTAATGCGCTGAGTGCCCAGCAGGAGGCTGTGAAGGACTCATAACTATCACTATGGGGGGTGGGAGATTCTCCTCTCCAGTGTATGGATACCGATCTTATGATGCAAAAGAAAAATAAAATTTCTATTCATATCATTAAAGATGAAATTCCAGTCCGGCTATAGTCCTGTTATTTACAATGAAGGCACATTTTAATGATGCTGTATGCTTGCTATAGTTTGCCTTGCCTCCCCGTTACAGTTTGGGTGTCTTGGGCTTCCTTAAATTAACTGTGCTCCAGATGTCCAATAAAAGGAAATGCCCTTTTATATAAATAAATGAATTACTTGCATTTTGGAGAGCCATATGTCGTACTATATCCCAAACTGTGTTTGTCATCCTCAACACACAGCCCCGCTCCATCTGCCACTCAGGCAATGAAGGAAGAGCAGTCGATTATTTTATAAAGATGGGCTACAGCCTCTGCCAAAGGAACTCCTGTCTGGATTTGAACACATACTGTTCACAAGATTACTAGTCTCTATAGATAATATTCAGCTCTAATGAGATTCTCAGCTTTGCACTTCTGTTCAGTAATACAAAAGGCTGATCAAACCTTTGATTGATTTTACCAAGTATACGATTTCTCTGATATTGTGACTAAAATGTATTCTCATATATATATATATATATATATATAATATATATATAATATATATATATATATATATATATATATATATGTATAATGCTCACATGTATATGAACGGGTCTAAGTTGGATTGTTACCACTTTGTTGCAACAGTGCTTTGTAACTCTCTCTAACAGACAGTATTGTGTCGCTTATAAACCCAAGACTCTTACGACCATGACTCTTTCCCTGTATCGTTTCCTTTTTGTCTTGGCAATGTACAGTAGCAACTGATAAAGAGTGAAGCATTTTGTAGTTGCATCCTGAGCCACACAACAAGGAGGTCACATGGTGTGGTGGTGTGTGTGGTTTTTTTTTTTTTGCAAACATGTGTTGCTCTGCTGTGTTGTACAGCATTCAGAACACATGGATTCAGAAAAAAACTGATGCAGAACATTTACATAACGGAAAGCAAACGCCTCCTTTGTATTGTGGTGACACAGAAACTGCTTGTTTGTTAAAGGTGGAAATGCAGTTAAATCTGAATGACTACGCTTGCCCTCTGGCTATCGGATCTATTCTCCAACCCCCAGCAATGCATCTCTGTTTGAAGAAGCACAGGCAGTAATCTGGAGCAGGAAGAGTACATCCCCATTCTTTAGTGGTGACTCCCAGGAAATAAGGGGGCAATTTGTGTCACGCAAACCGGAGTAAAGCACAAAGCTATCGACTGAGTCAGAGGGCTTAAAAGGGCATGACTATCGACTTCATACACAAAGCACGTAATGATTTATATCCATTAAAAAATCACTCCAAGTGCCACGTTGCCAGTGCATATTCAGATTAACATGGCACTGTGTTTGTGTGCCATCAGTACAGTTGAAACCCCAGTGGGAGTGTGTGTTGCTGTGCCGCAGGTGAGCACTTTGTGAGCACACAGACAGGTGTGCTGCTTGTTCGCCCACATGACCATGCACTTATAAAGCTTCATTTGTTTTTACTACAGAAACCTAATAAAAAATCCTATATAAATAAAGGCTGATGTATTGTGCCAAGCCCTGCAGTGCAAAGCCACTTGATTAAACAGACAGTGCCAGACTGTCACTTCTCTTTATTGCTTGCATGCTGTCCAGGTGGCTTATTTACTGCTTTAAACACTATTTCTCTGCCAGAACACTAATAATAATAATGTGTTCTACACGAAGGCTCAACCCTATTGCTCTCCCACCTTGGTGTGGTCTACAGTCTGGCTCTGTTTTAATGTTCTGAGCCTGTATATCATACATTGTACGGGCAGCAGTGTGGAGTAGTGGTTAGGGCTCTGGACTCTTGACCGTGGGGTCGTGGGTTCAATCCCTGGTTGGGGACACTGTTGCTGTACCCTTGAGCAAGGTACTTTACCTAGATTGCTCCAGTAAAAACCCAACTGTATAAATGGGCAATTGTATGTAAAAAATAATGTGTAAAAAAAATAATGTAATTGTATGTAAAAATAATGTGATATCTTGTAACGGTTGTAAGTCGCCCTGGATAAGGGCGTCTGCTAAGAAATAAATAATAATAATAATAATAATGGAATACGATTCAAGTTTAGGGTGCTTGATTTTCTCACATTCACTGTTTTACATTATTAATCTAGCTTTTTGAATCTCTGTTTTTGAATATCGTGGTATTCCCCTGCATATAGAAGTCTCTTTGCATTATGGCTTGCAAAGGTGTGCTATCTTTCTTGTGTTGCTGCTTTTTTTCCCCCAAACATTTAGTATTCTCCAATTGATTTTCACCCAATTTGAAATGGCCAATTCTTTTTAGGCTCAGCTCAGCTCACCATTCACTGACTCTTTTCTGAAATGAGGAAATCAACAGAATGGACAGTGAATGTAGCTGAAGGCTAACGATGGGAAAACTAAATAATGAAATAAATACATTGGAACTCTGAACAATGGCTGGCCGAATGGTTAACAAACCAAAACTCCACAGAGCAGCTCTTGTGTCTAATTAATTGTAATTATTATTCACTTTGTAAAGTACAAGTGTTTTTCTCCTCCTCTCTAAGTGTAAGGGTTTCAATTAGTAGACTTGTGTCCAGTTCATTACACTTTTAGATGTTGGCTTTGAACAGGCAGGAGTAAGCTCAAAGGAAAAGTCTGTTCTTAAGGGTTACAATTATAGCCTTAATGGATTTGAACTCATTTGTGAACAACAAAGGCTTCACACACGCAAGCAGTTCTTCTGCTTCCTGTCGGCCATAATATCTAACATGGCTGCCCTTGCCAGCTGGTTATTGAGTCTTGCCTTTCTTTCCTCCTCGAACTGCTAGCAGCTAATGCCCACCGTGTCAAATTATAATGCTTGGGTATACCTGATGGGAGTGTTGCATTTAATAAACAAGATGCAGTCACTGGAGGATCACTATCAATGCTACATATCTAAAATGTGTGATCCTCCAGTGACGAACATGTTCATTTAAGTTCTGGTCACCCCGATACACAGCTATATTCATAAATACTGCATTTGGACTGTAGAGAAAAAGCAACCGATTAAGAGAATGTTTTGCAGAGTCTCCTGTGAACAGGCAATAACTTTACAGGGACTAACCCTGTGTAAGCAACATTAATCGCATGGACACGAGCCACTGTGGCAGTGTGTTCAATTTGAGGCATTCACTTTCACAATCTGGCACCTTGCACTCCACAAAGAACAGATAAGGGCCTGAAGGGTTAAGTGAAGTAACCTTAACAGACTGCTGCACTGTGCAGAGATTTCACATCAACACTGAGAATACAAGTGCCCGTTCTGTATCCCTTTAGAACAGGTGGTGCATTTTCATCAAAATATGAATTCCAAATGCCGTCCGGGTTTCATGAGGATGTCTCTTGCTTCCCAGACTCTCATGGTCCGTACATTGCAGCTTGCACCAATCAAGGCTTCATTCATTTGTAAAGAATGGAGTTGCTTCCTCCTGCCATTTTTCCTCCTTGAAGACTGCATGGCAAACACGCTGTATTGCTTATGCTAGCTGTGGATTGCTGCTTGCATTGTTGATTGGAATTATCAGCAATTCTCATGGCTGCCCCCATTTAACAGCCACTTTGTAGCACTGCAAGGAGTTAGAATTGGTATCAAAATATTTACAATTAAGTTGCATTATTTCCCGTTTAAGTGACAGAAAATCTAGCAGAACAGCACAAGCTCAAAGGTTACCTCAATGGCAAATGCAATTTAAATTGCATTAGTATGGGGGATGTAGGCATCACATCACTCACTTTAAAATAAAAGTATCAGGAATACAATTTAAGAGAAATTATCCAGCATTTCTAATAATTTAGCACAGACAAATTGTCATTTTCTTCAATACCCTGAAGTATTATAATTGAGTGTTATCCAAACTTGGGTTCGTTGCGGTTAAGAGTAACAATAAGAATGGAGATGTATTTCAATAGATGCATTCAGTATACAAGTATATTCTTGTACTACAGTGATGAGTGAGAGTAACTGAACATATGCTGCAATGCTATCCCAGTGTCATTTAAATGATGTCAGCATGCAGACTCAAGAACATAACATTGCACACATTGATAGTCTGCTTTCCCTTTACAGATGACCTATAGACTGTTTCACAAATAAAGAATGTACTGTAATTAAAAGATAATGGATGTTTTTCTGACAACTGACACAAAAAATGATAATCACAAGTTACAAATGTTCATTAGTATTCCTACTTGCTTGTAGAAGCATTTGGTCACCTGTACTTTGGTATAATCTTGTTAAATTACTAGTTAAACGATTACTTCCCATATACATTACCCATCTACAAAATATACAACGTACATAAACATTCTTCACAGCACATCCATAACAAAAGGTAGATGGATTCGATAACAAATGGCATCCACCACCACCACCATATTCAATCACATTATATTGGACAATTTAAATGAGATTTGGAAACGGAGACATTTCAACAGCAATACAAAAACTACATGTTTGTATTTGAAAATGAGGAACTCCTAATTAAACATTGCAGACTTTCCAGTTCTTACGCAATCGCGAAGGAAAAATAGAATAGTTTATATCCAGCATTGTGTTAGCAAAGGCTTGTAAACAGCTTGGTTGTGATATTCTTAAAGGTCAAGCCTGGGTAATTCCTGTAAAGAGAAAAGTTATCTGGATTCAAATGCTAGGTCCATTTCCTACAAGCAGACTGCACCAATTGACACAATTAAACGTGGAAGATGGGACGAACCACAATGAAACGTGGAAGATAGGAAGAACCACAGATTAGATGAGACTGCTCCTCACAATTTATTAATCTGTAAATAAAGCTGTGTGAAATGTAATTAGCCTGTCAGGGATCATAGAGGGTACTTGTACAGTTATTATTGATATATTGAATGTTGAAGCCGGGGTGCTAGCTGCTACATTGCATTTTGATTTAACAGTCAATAAAAGCTCTGCTGTGCATAAGGAGCACGTTGCAGAGCTGCACACTTTAAAATCACTACTACTTATTTTTACCTTGAGTTGAAGTGATGCATAGTCTTGCATTATGTGTTGTGTTAAATTGCACAATTCAAAGCATTTGATTTCAATGGGTACATTCTTTCTTAGGGCAGTTACTTTGTAGTTCTCATGTATACTGCATCATCTATAGTCCCTGAATCTCGCATTTGATATCTCGTGTAGTATTGCCTGACAGATCTGTGCAAAGACAACCACAAGGGGCAGCATCTCTAGTTACAAGAGTCCCACATTGTGTCCACTAAACATCACTTGTAAACAGTATTGTAATGTGTTCACTTTACTGTTTATAAATAGGGATCCTGAAGTAGGAAAAAAGGCAATATTATAAGCTGTGATTATTTTATCAATTGTGCTAATACATGTACCATTTCCTGATTTGTATCCATTTTAATAGAAACTCATTTCACTTAATCTAATTGGGAGATTGTCTTAAATAAGTCTTTATTTTGTTTTGTTCTGTTGGGCTTTTATGAGCTAAATCCAACAAGGATTCTTTACTGATTAAGTAATCTATGCTCCAGTTTCCAAGCAAAGCCCTGCTGCCTTCTGAAAAGTTTACAAGGAGAATCTCATTTGGAAAGCAACCATATTCCTCTGCAGAAGACTTCTTGATTTGGCTAAAGATTGTATATGAGTCCAGTACATTAACTCACTATGAACGCTATGGAGTAAATCATCTGTTATCATGTGTAATGCAAATGAATATCACATGGGTGTAGTCAGGTTCACTGTCAGTCTAAAGCATTGAGAAACTTGAGCAGTACCTGCAGACTGCATCTGTTTGTTTGTTTGTGACCCTTTGCATGATAATTGGCATCATAAAACACTTTGCTTTTGTAAACAACTACCTTCTAAATGAAACCACTTGTATGCAGAACTAAGGACTGCTATCTACAATATATCAAGCCCCAAAGATGCAAACCTTAGACTTGCTTGCATTTCTCTTTTTTTTTTTTTTTTTTAAATAGATCCCAATGTGCACACAGTGTACTGTGTCTGAAGAGTTCTTTAAAACGTTGCTGCATCAAAGCAACAAGTTCATTGTGAGTTTTGAAAAAGCAATTGCGTGTAGATCCTTTTCCAAGAAGTAACACCTGGAATTGCCTTGAACCCAACATTGTCCTTCTCAATTAAGACTTCATCACATTGCCTTTCAGCAACCCCACTACGTTTCTGTATTGATTGTTTCAATTCAGTTTTCTGTTGGCTTGAAAAGGCAAGCCAACAAGAGAAACAAAAGACTAAAGCTCAGTGGGATGGCTTCAGACACCTGCAAAACATTCCCCTCCAGGGTATTAAAGCATTCTAAAAGCACAGTAAAGATATTGGTTAGGGTTACCGCCAGGGTATTAAAGTATTCTAAAATATATTGTAAATACAAAAGAATCAAAGCATTCTAAATGTTATTATAGTAACCAGAGTCAGTGTACATTCACCAACAGTTAACAGATCCACAATGTAGAACAAATATGAAATATATACTAGTAACTGAATTCAAGTCTTACTAAATCAATGAATGAATTCAGCAAGAAATACTAGATCCACAAAGAGGACATAGTATAATCATTAGTTTCAGTTTACATACAGTTGTAACAAAATATCCAATACACACTTTTTGTATGAAACTCCCAGATCACTGGACAGCTTTTCACACCCACACAGCAAGCTGGCTGAGCAGAGATTGCTCATTCCAAAGACATTGTAAAGCAGTTGAGTGTTAAAGATTGTGGCTGTAGCAGAGTTGTACCAATGTTTTACCTGCACATTCATGTACTTTCTAGGAACACAATTAAACAAACAGATTACATACGTGTGTGAGGTCTGCAGCTTCACAGTTAGGGTTAGCACCAGCAGAAAAAGCTCACAGTTGGGGTTAGAACCAGCAGAAAAAGCTCACAGTTAGGGTTAGCACCAGCAGAAAAAGCTCACGGTTAGGGTTAGCACCAGCAGAAAAAGCTCTCCAGATAAGAGCAGCCATGTTTTTTTTTTTTTTTTCCTTTTTTTTTTTTTTTCTTTTAAAAATTTAGTCGTCGCCAATTATTTTTACCCCGGTTTTCACCCCAATTTAGCATGCCCAATTATTATCTGTATCCCCGGCTCACCGCTTGCAACCCCCCCGCCGACTCGGGAAACGGAGGCTGAAACACGCGTCCTCCGAAACGTGCTCCTTCCAAGCCGTCATTTTTTGCACTGCAGATCCACAGCAATGCTACCAGACCTATAGTGCCGGAGGACAACACAGATCTGGCGGCTCCGCTGCAGAGCCACAGGCGCCCTATCGGCCACAGGGGTCGCTGATGCGCGGTGAGCCGTGGATTCCCCTGCCGACCTAAGCCCTCCCTACCCGGGCAGCGCTCGGCCAATTGTGCGCCGCCCCCTAGGAACTCTCGGTCACGGTCAGCTGTGACATAGCCTGGATTCGAACCAGCGATCTCCAGGCTATAGGGCACATCCTGCAAGGAGCGCCTTTACTGGATGCGCCACTCGGGAGCCCTAAGAGCAGCCATGTTTGCACAGGGCAAGGGACGAGCGTGACCCCTCACATTCTGATTCTCAACCACCCTGATCCTGTCGTAGCTCGGGAGGGAGTGTTCTATTAAATACAGAAACTAACCCTTGGAAAGACAAAGGCTATTCCTAAAAAGAGAACCCTCCCCTCTGCACACATTTACTAAATACTTTCAATGCAGTGGAACTCCAGAATGTTACCTTTTGGAATGCAGGACCATTAGAGTGGAAATGTGCAATCTGGAGAAACACAGTAATAATGTATCTGTGCAAAATCAAGTTTTTTGTTTGGGCATAAATCCACAAAAGGATTACTAATGCTATCAGGAGGCAATTCATTTACCAGGCACATACATAATGCAAGGCCTTTAGCACTAAATCAATCTTCTCTGTACTTTTTGATCTTGCAAAGATGATTAATCCATTTCAATTTAAAAGACGCACCCATTTAAGGAAATGTATTGCAGAATGTAATTACAGAGAAAGACAGTGTTTCTTACAAGCTAGTTTGTCAGCCAGGGGAATGCATTTTAAAATCCCATCAAGTGACACTTTTCTAGAACAGAGGGGTGAGGCTCCTAAACAAACAAAGCAAAGCATTTGATTGAAAACCACTGTGGGCAATGTGTATTGCAATCAAAAAGCAAATGCATATGATTTTATAGACAGAGCAAAATTAAATCTGCAACACAATGTGTGTTAAAATAAAGGTCCAGACCTTTTTGTTGAAATTTAATACAAACACACATATAGAATATATATCGGTTTGTAGATGAGCAGCACCAGCATCTTTTAAGCAGTGGTCACATGACTAATAAACTTCTTTGCTTCATGTTTATATTTTAATTAGGACAACAATGGAAATGTAGTGATTTATAAATCGAATCACATACAGCAAGTACAATTTGAGGAGCTTAAACTGATCTTTTTTCTTTTTTTTTCTTCAAATGGAAATTAGTCACATTGCTCCTTTTTAATTTCATGGGAAATTAATAATGTATAAATGAGTAAAGGGTAATAAACAAATGAATCTACACACACACACACATAAATAAATAAAATAGACTCCCTCAGAATTACTACTTCAGTGAGCATATGTAGATTTAGTTTAATAATAAAATGCATTGCCTAGTGGTAAAAGAGCCAGTATTGAATGACTGGAGTCTTTCACTTTCTTCCCCATGACCGTGGCTTCCAGAAACACAGCGATTTCCACTTTGCTACAGAAACCTCCATCGTCGGCATGAAGCAGGAGAATAGACAGCTGTCTTCCACACTTATGCTTGTCTACGTTTGGACAGCTTATTAGATTAACAATTGAAAATGTTTGCAGTTGTAGTTTTCATGGGTTCACAGTCTGCAATCCAAACTCTGGGAGTGTAGTGTTGTCACTACTGATAAGAGCTGCTGGAAACCAATTACAATAATATAACCCTGGAGTGGTGGGTTTGTGCTGAACTGAAACAAGAGCGCAGAGAGGTGGAAATATCAGTAACCGGTACAGGCATCAAAAAACAAGCTGTTAAACTTCTAATTGCTTGTCATTTCTATCACTTTCACCACTTCCCATGTTCTCTAATATTTCCCTTTTCAGGAATATTTCTTACGTTGGAGTCTTATTTAGAATGATTTCATGTGTACACGTGGAAGACCGCATCATATACACAGCTTATTGGTTTTTGTTTATTTGGAGAAATACAATTTTTTGTCATGAAATTTGGACATTTTGGGGGATTTGGTAAATGCATGTGCAAAGCAGGTAGTCTGTTTTAAGTGCATGTTATGAATGGCTGTTTCCATTAGCTCAGTGGAGGAAACAAATGAGAGCCCTTTTAATGGACTGGATCACCTCATGTATTGACTGTCATCTGCTGGCCCTGCATTCTTCTAAGACTATCTTTTAATATATTTGTCATTGCTCCATGAAGAGGTGGGAGCTGCAGTCACTGGGTCATGTGGTTGAACTATCTACAATATCTGAACAGTACGAGTGGAGTTATTAAGGGTTCATGCTTTGTGTTTCTGTCATTTCTAATTAAATGCAACGGTGTGTATTTTATTAAATACTACAAATAAAAACAAAGTAGAGCAGTGGTCCCAATAAGACTTTGTACTCTTTGATTTTGTAGTAGATAGGATCACAAGCTCCAGGCTTGTTGCATTCTGCAGTAGTCTATATTGGGGTTGTTTTTTGAGGAAGCAATGTTCCAAGGTCTTTTGTAAGGTCATGTTAATGTAGTAAAGCAGTATAGGTAATGCAGTTTGAATGAGGCACCTACTGGACAGAATTACAATGGCTCTCTTTATTGTGTGCAATCTGCCAATAGGAAAGCATGTGTGGGAGCTTCTGCTGACTGCCTGCTCACCAGAGGTTACCACACATTGCAGCATGAGAAGAACCCGAATAGGTCTGTCACATGTTACCATGAGAGAGAATTCAAAAGCAGATTTGTGATCATGGCCAGAACAAATCTAATAATGATATAATTTTACACAAGGGAAGTCCATTATCATTTCATGTTAAATGACTTGTATGTAAAATATGAATTGACGTGGTACAGCTATTCATAGGATTCAATGTAGAAACATCTTTCATGGATATTTGGATTGATATTTTATTCTTTAAATGTTCAGTGCTTGTAAACTATTGCAGTGGCTTCAGATGGGCATGCTGCTTTTCTACAGCGTGTGTCTCCACCATGCCTCAGTCTTGACCTAACAAGCCCTGCTACTGTATAAACTGTCTCTCCCCTAACAAGACCCCTGCTGCTGTATATCCTGGTCTCTCTGAAGAGCAGAATACCTTGCTGTCAAATGTTACTGATTTGAGGTGCTTTTTGTGATGACGACTGTCCAGTGAGAGCCACATTTGAATCCTGGTCTACAGTGGTGAAAGGAATGGGCATTCAGAACCACCTGGCCACAAATTCAGAAAAAAGTGGAGTATAACTTTCAATGAACACTCCAGCACGTTTTTCTTTACATTCCACTCAATGAGCAGCCTCAACTGGGTCGACCAGCGATTTCCCAAGACATAAATCACTCTGAAGTAATGTGATAAAGCATAAGTGAGAGAAATTCACCCAGTCATTCAGATCTGAATTTCTGTATGATGTAAGGGACATCCTGGTGTAGTTTTTCACCTGTCCCCCATTGATTGGTATCTTTGTCAGTAAATAATGACCGGTAATTGGTTTTATTTTATTAGGAAATCCTTTGAATCTTTAATATGTTATGACCCAGTGCCCCGGATTACTTTAATGAATGTTTCTATAAATGTAGAGGGAATGTAAGCGCAGAAGACTGTACTAGAAACCATAGCCTGACCAGGGAACAGTTGCCCAATGTGTTTCAGGCACAGTATAAAAGAGCATCACTGACCAGTATTTTTGGCACAGAAAAAGGCGACATGCTGTATTTTTGCACTTTGACTGAATCATTCTCTGTTTACTATAATTGTTTTTGTAATACTCTGAATTTTATCTTGGTAAAATATTTGTCCATGCATTAATTGCCCATGAATCAGGCATGGCAGAGATGGGTGTTATGTGAGTAGCAATGCTCCAGTGCCACTTCACTGATTGTACAGGGCTATTAGATTATGGTACACGGACCATTTGGTTCAACAAGCAACATATGATTGGAACACTCCCAGACCTTCAAAGAGGAAAGACTAGCCCAGTAACTCATTGCAAATCCCTGCCATCCAGTTCAGATTGGAAAGATTAACTCAGGAGAAATGATGATTCTAATCAAACCCTTGATTATTCTGCATTGTGATTGCTGTACACAGAACCATTTCACCTTCTGAGCTAATATACGACAATCCCTAAATGGCAGTTTTATTGCATATGTTTATTACTTCTACAAATAGCAGACCAGCCTTGCACTTGCAAATTAGACTCTGCTTGTCATTGTATTGGTTCAGATGAAGTAGGAAACTAATTTGCTAAAAACAAAAAAAAAAAAAACTACAGATGGTAGTATTGGCTCCTGATGGGCAACAGTAAAAACTAGATATTGATTATCTAGAATTGAGGCTACAGCTTATTGGCTTTTCTGTGGATATTGATTATCTAGAATTGAGGCTACAGCTGATTGGCTTTTCTGTACAAACAGGGAAGATGTTATCTTGTGTTGTCATTAAAAATAGAAGATAGCAAGCTGCCGATGTACTCGGTGTTAAAATGGCACACGTGGCTGAAAAACACAAAAAACAAAGCTGTGCCTATTTAGACAGAAATCCATGGGAACTGAATCCCACTGAAAGGTAGGGCTGTGCGAGTCAATCAATGGCACAGCTGTTTGGAAATGAGCTGCTAAACAACAAACTTACACAGCAGGGTTACATTCTGTAATACACATGAACTGTTTTGTTTTTTTGAACTGAAGACATTTGAAGCTGTTGGAAAGAATAATGAATCCTATTTCATTGCTAATTTGGTTTCAGAATAAAGGATGGATAGGGCTTGGTTGTATGATGATGAGCATCATATACAGATCTGGCTTGGTTGTATGATGATGAGCATCATATATAGATCTTGCAGTACATGTTGCACTGTAACGAGGAAGAAAGGTCAGCTTTCTGGGATCCTCATATGACACTGACTTCAACGTAGATTCCTTGACTAGAGAATTCCTGACTCCATACTGTAGTTTTACTTGGGTCAAAAGTCACATAGACAGTGAAAGTGACGGCTTCAATACCTCTAATAGTCAAACAGCAGCATGTTTTAAAAGGTACAATTAGTTCATTTTTACAGCAGTTACTATTGCATATGCAAAACTGATATCAACACTAAAACCTGTTGCAAGTTCTCACTAAAATATAATTGAAAAGGATATTCATTGTCACAGGTCACAATAATCCATTCAAGATACAGGGGAAGGCTGGCTGCATTCATCACATTGCATCCGTACAACAGTAATGCTGTAACGGTAACACCATGCTGAGAAATGTTCTACCCGTTAACTGGCCTCGGGGAAGGGTAATCTAACTTCTAGCAATTCCATATGCACTGTACTGACCGTTTTATTTTGTAGTACGATCCTTACTTGGCATTTTGTTTTTATTTATTTTATTATTATTATTTACTTTGTTATTATGCTGTGCATACGTTTTCTTTTTTAATCTGCAAGGAAGTGCCTGCCTCATCTTGTGACATAAAATAGTTCAAGAGAATTTTCAATGAACTTTGTATCTACTGAGTCATAGACTTGGATCCCCTATCCTATGTTTCTATGGCACTGCAGCTATAATCATTGTCAACAGGATAGGCTGTCTAATAGACTGCAGGGGACCTGACTGTACGCAGCGAGTGAGATGATTGCTAATAATATAATAACAATAACATTCCCTCATTCTCTAAAATCCATCCCGGCTGTATGCAGGGAAAGGTCACATTGACCAGTTGCTTCCTTTTAAAATTGTTTCTCTATTCATTAGCAAGAGAGATCTCACTTGGCATATCAGTCCATGCAGCAGTGCTTAAAGTGGCTTATTTATAGGGTAATTAGATATGCAATGTAAATGTTCTATAAGCATTATACTCTGGAGACATCATCTAAGCATCAAAACTGTGGAACCATTGCTGGTTGAAGAAATACAGCAAAGTTAATGCTGCTCACTCAGTATCCTTCAGTGCTTAATACAGAGGAATTGTAAAACATGTTTCTGGGTGTTTTGTAGACAAACGAAGGTGAAACACAACCCACCCAGAGATGGTGAATACCAGTAATGCAATGTACAAATGAGTGCAGCGTGTTCAAGAAGAGTCTGTGGGGACTAGACCTGGAGGTGTGTACTGCAGTACCTGTGACTCGACACACTGAGGGATGCTCTTCAGTTATTGCAGGTGTGTGCTGCAGTAGCAGTGACTCGACACATTGAGGGATACTCTTCAGTTGCACACTGATGGTTAAATAATAACACCCCATGCCAATGGCCAAATATAAAGGCACCACAATAGTGCAGCAGGGACAGTATCCCCATCATTGTCCTTTTAAAAGCATTGATGTAACCCTATCAATCACAAGGGGCGCACTTTTCCAAACTGCTGTATATGGTGCCTCCATCATTTGATTGTGGTGCCTGGATCTAATAAATTATCATTTCTTCACTTTAGTTTTTTGTAATTGATATATTTCCAATTAAATTCAACAACAGTGATTTTATATTCTCAACATGTTTATAATGACCACCTAGCTCTCTCCAGCTTTTTCACCTACAAACTCTCACCCGTCCTGCACAAGTGATGTGACAACTAGGTATGGCTTGGTGTGCACAGACTGTGGTCTATTCCTCAGGTGCTGTGCCACTACATATGACTGCTCACACCATTACAAGCTCCCTGCTGTGGGGTGGAGCGAAGCGTGGTACAAAATAACAGCTCCTCTAACAAGCACATCCTCGCCTATAGAAATGGATTTCCAATCTCTAGAAAGCTGAACATCATGCTTTTTAAAATACTTCACCTATTATATATAATTTCACAAGCTGTGCCTATTGGAAGACACATGCACTATGTATCCCTGCTGTACACTGGCGGATGGTGGGGCTTTTCTAGACTAGGCAATGCTTGTCATTCATTATTCCTGGCAATAATCATATTGCTGATTGTGGCATGAAACACAGAAGAGAACCAGGAAATACAGGGACCACACCTGCAATAAACATTACACTTTTATGGCAGACAAATATAGAATATTAATAATATTGTAGTTTTCATTTGCAGAAAATGTTGGTTTATGTTTTTGGATAGGCTTGTAATTCCATCCAAAGAGATGCTCTTGGATATGTGAAATGTTGTATTTGAAATGCTGCACTTGAGGTGCAAACTGTTTAATCTCCCATTGCTCTGGAGTGTCCTCTGGGTTCTTTAGTCTCCCTCGCCTCTGTCTCTGGGTTCTTTAGTCTCCCTCGCCTCTGTCTCTTGGTTCTTTAGTCTCTCGCCTCTGTCTCTGGGTTATTTAGTGTCTCGCCTCTGTCTCTGATATTTACTAATCTGTTTTATTTCCAACTGAATGTAATGTACCTACCCACTAAAATAGAACTGTTTCCAGTTTCATAGATTCCAGTTACTGGTTAATAAAATTACGTTTTTCAATCCTTCATTTGATAAATGATAAAGAACAGGTGAAATCATATCCACACCCATTGCTATAAAATGTAACTGGATATTTTGAAATCTATAAAATGAAAAAAGTATTTCTGGATGACATTGAAACTGTTTTTCCATCACCATTTGTATGAACTCTAAAACAAGATCTTAGTCAAAACTGGAACAGGACTAGTTAGCTTTAACTTTAGGGTCTGTTTTAAGTCATGTTTTGTTCAAGGCAGATTTCTTAAAGATCATTTTGAAATATATCTCTGTCCTTGTGAATTGTTACATTGTTATGTTATTTTAATATCAATTTAAACAGTTTAAAAAAAACAAAGTACCTTGTACTGTAGTTGGCTACCGTTCCAGATCAGCACCATGGACAGCACTTTATTTGACAAATCACAAGACACTATTGGTTTGTCTGCTATAATAATTTCTAGTGAAAACTATTTCTTCTCTCTTTTCTTCACTAGAAGGCAGGTAGCCTAACAGAGACATGTTAAAATGCCATTACTCTCCTGGGGGGTTGGAGGGCTAGGCAGGAGTCAGAGCAGAGCTGGTATTAGTCAGCTGTGTCAAACTGCCCAGCAGAGCCAGCAATCCCTGTATCCTACTCCCTGAGTTACAGCAGCAGCAGGTCTTGAGAGACTCCGTGACCTGGGAGCTTTCATACCCTGGTACAGGCAGTACGTGCTGGCTCTCTGATTTCACCTTTCTGTCAAAACACAGGAAGACATTAACTTATGGCAACGTCGTTTACAAAAAGCAGCCCGATGAATGAAAACAACAATTCATGCCACAAATGTCAAACAATTCATGTCAAAAATTTGAATCCTCAGACTTGTTTAACTTTATTTCCTGCATTCAAATAGATCTTCAAGTCGGATAACTATAGATGGCCAAGCACACAGTAAATATTTCACACAATCATGTGTGCTCCTTTTTTGTTTTAATACTTGCCAAGACATTAATATGTATAACACCTCTGTTGGATCAGCCTATATTTAAATTCAAAGGGATATACTATGTTTGCACCGTTCAGAAAAAAACACCGTATATTTATTGTGGAGCACATTCACTGTTTGTTAGTTGAAGCCTATCTGTTTGCTCTTATTTAATTAATATTTTCCTCAAACAGAAAGACATTTGGTCCCTACAGTACCTTGGTACAGTTCGACATGCTGTATTCATTCCTGTTTGATTCAGAATCATTTATTCCATATCCAGTTTCACTTTCTGATTTTGAGTGGTATCCAATGATAACAGAACCCCGTGGAGGTTCGGAGAGACAGACCACATGTGTTATACATCCACTACATTCTGTGTTCCTCGTCCATATGTCAGTTAGGTTGGTTGCTTTCATGCAAGAGCTGCATTAGACACATGTTGAAATCTGCCATCCAGCAATATGTATAAATTTGTTTAATCTTGACCCTGCAGAGCCATCTCTCAGTGTTTGTGTATTCAAACAAACATTGGCGGTGCTTATGCAAATGGCATGCCAATAGCAGCCTAATATTGTGCAATTTATAACATAAACCATGTTAACTCCAGCTTGAAAGGTTCAACAGAAATGCATGGAACACAGTTACCACAATAAAACCGATCCTTTGAAAGACTGCAGAGCTGCAATAGTAAGCACTGTTGTTTGTTTGTTTGTTTGTTTATTTGGGGTTTTTCATAATTATTTCCAGATTTGTAAATATTATGGTAGACCTGAAATTATGTGGCCATATTTGAATGATCTATACATTCTCTTATACCCCCAAAACAGAATGCAACACTCTTGATTGGATGCTGTGTACATGTCAGCCTTTAATGCAAGAGACACAATGAGAAGTGCAGAATAAGAGAATAGATCATTGAAAGAATGTTGAGACATAAAGGGAGTACTTTTACAAACCGCTTAGGAGGTTCAGACTGACGTTAACAGGGCAGGTTAAAGAACTTTAGTTGCACCAAACTAACCTGCTGTTACAGTCGACGTTTCAAGAAGATTCTTAACTCTGTTCCGTATGGGGAAATGTAATGGAAAATATTAGATTTATTATGTAATTGTACGCTTATGTAATTGGGTATGGAATTGTATTGAAGTGTGCCAATTAAATAAGGGGTATTACTTTAAAAGAATAATATATATTATCGTTGCAGTATCTTGGCCAAATCTCCTGTAATTGAGGACCTGTAGAATTTCTCTTTCCATATGTTACCAACAATGAGTAGATCCAGTTCCATTCCATTAATTGAATCTTCATTTTTAATTCAGAATCCTTGACATGGGTCTAACTCCTGTGCTCCAATACAATACATTATGAAGTGTAGGTAATGAAGTATGAACCTAATCCACACATTAGGAAGATTGATGAATGCTGATAACACACTGCAGTGGTATCACACTGTTGCAGTTCATTAAAGCACATGCTTCTAAAAGCTATGTGATCCTATCGGTCTGAATAAACAAAAGGGTTTAGCAAAAACATTTCACATCTCAATCGACTGCATAAATATTACATTCAAGGTGTTTACACAAAATGGAAAGGAATGGCATTCTATTTTCTGAAAATGATGAGCATTAATATGTTGTATGATTTTCCTCCCTAGCCAATGCAGTGCATCCAAGAGGTCCCAGCCAGCTAATTCCACACACGAGTCTGGGTCCTAGCGTGGTGTTGTGGTTACCTTGTGGAAGTGTCAGGGCTGTTGACTTGTCATGTCCCTGTCGGTCAGTCATGGCATTGCAGCCCCTAAGCAGCAGTATTTCTCCACTACTTTAGCAATGATCTCTCGTGATCGCTGTTGCAGGGGGACTCGCAAAGAATACTAGAGTGCTTCTCATTCCTACAGTCTGCATGACCACACTAGTCACAGATTCCTAGACCCCAGTCCTTTAGAACTCGGCCTTTCCATGCCAATGCCTCTAATTTTTACTCGTGTCTCAACAGAATGATCCATTGTTTTCTCTGCCAGCTCAGAGGTTGTGACCCCTTCCACACCATTCCTTTAACGGAGTGCAATAGAAAACTTGTTTCTTGTCTGTATGCTTTTCTTAACTTTGAACTAGATGAACACCAGGCTCCTGTTTACATATGTGGCTAGTGACAGCAGATAATCAAGCACACCTCATCTAGCTGAGGAACAAAGCTTTGACGGAAATTAAATGTGTAACCTTTCTTGTTAGTGACAGCGCAGCAATATGGAGTTAGGTTTAATTACTAAACTGAAGCACAGAGCTGTCTATTAGACTCCATGGGATTAAAGCCCTGTAAGTGTATTCCAATGCATAGCAGCAAGGATTATCAACTTATTTCATTACTTTGGATTCCCCAGTGTGTTTGTGTGAATCAATCTTAAATAATTGTATTATCAAATCTGGATTATATTTGGTATGCACAACTTGATTGAACTCTATAAAAATGGTATTACATATTTAGTATTTTAATGCTGTAGCAGCAACACTTTATATAAATGTTTCTTTGTAACTGAGCGAGTAGTGCTGTACATGGCATAGAGTAGCCCTAAGAACTTAAAGAATCATAATCTGAACTATTTTAATGTGTTCGCAGTTTCTTCCTGGCAAAGACTTTAGCATGCTTTCCACCAAGCTTTTAAATTGTATGCACAGTATTTCTTAGACTAACTGATTTGAATTTGAGAAGCAAAGTTAGGGTGTTCACAAATGAACTGGCATGAATTCAAAAGTCTAGTCAAGCAGTCTTTCCTGAAGGAGGCAAACCACACCAAGAGTGATCAATTGACAGTGTTATTTTAAACTTCTGATTTAAATTTATTAGAGTTGAGAAGAAGGCTGCATTAAACATCTGACTCAATATTGCTCTTAAACTGTATTCATTGTATGGTGTCATTGTGACTTGAGGATCACCACTCACAATAAAACCCAACCCTGTTTGAGGGTGACTCCACCGTCCAAACTGGGCATTTGCTGGGACTCAGGCTATTAAGTGTCCCAGTACAAAGTAGGGGTTATGAGCTGCTATGAGAATGCATGTTTATCTTGAAAAAAACAGCAATCATATTGTAATCTTCACAAGCAGGGTAAAACACTGTATTCCCATAATGTCTCTCAAAGAAAGCTGGATTTTAGAGCAGCTTCATATTTATAGAAATTAGCTAAATATTTTGAGACACCTGTAGATACATGTATTAACATTATTGCTGCTTTGTAGTCCTAATGAAGAGTCTCATTTACATTTCTGACATTCCATGTATAAAGTACCTGCCTGTTAGAAACCCTAGTGCTGTTATGAAGTTTGTTTGAAAAAATGAAAGGATTTGATTGTTAATGAAATCATTGTGCTTGCAATCAAAGCAAGGATCCTGAAAGGGTCCTCCCACAGCACAGACCAGGGGTCACAGCAGAGCCTATTCATACCTGTACATGAAACTTCAAGTGCTCATTTTAGTGCCTAAAGTCAATCCCACAATTTACCTTCATGAAACATCACTGGAGATCCGATCCCCCGATTGATTACCTTCATGAAACATCACTGGGGGATAAATAAAATAGACTGCTGTTGTATGTACCGCTATGGCCAAAAGTTTGCATTACCCTATAGAATTAACCAATTGTGCTTCATAAAGTCGAATGAAACCTGCTGAATAATGTTATTAACATATTAAATTACATACCGCTTTGTAGTTTTTCCATATACTACGAAAAACTGAAAAAATGTGACATTTCGAAATGTAATATGAAATACTGTATTTCCTGTACTGCCGGTAGACTTTTCCAATATCATTTTGTAGTTTCTTTCAATACATGGTGTTAAATAAAAGCTCTAAATTCTGTTCATAATTAAAAACAACTATGTCTCAATCCTAAACCTCTAGGTGATTCCAACTAATAGCCTTTGTTGTGACCCTCAGTTTACTCATAATAGATGGGCGTGTTAAACCCTGGACACACGCTGAAGAAATGTAGTCTGTCTTCTGCATTGACAGAGCTGCAAGAATGCATTCTATGTTTTTGGCATTTTACTGTAGATCTGGGCTTTGCTCTGCATATTTTATTGGTGGGAGAAACTACTTTTTTGTTTGAGTTCAAAAGGGAATCTGTCATATACATTACAAACTGTTTCAAAATACTTGAAAGCATCTCTTTATCTCAGGGATTATGAGACCTGCAGCGGCTGCCAGTGATCAGTCTGGGTTGTCCCTTGCACACACAGAGCTGAAGGAATTCTAATGCATAGAATCTGCATAATCACAGGGCAATCTTCAGGAACAGCAGCATGTGAAGAATCTCTGCAGTACCTACATAGTTATAACTATATATGTATATACACACATACAAAAAAATAAAATACTAATATATTAGTATACTATTTTGATATTCTTATTGGTAAGGGTATTTCCCTTCCTGGCACCCCAAATTTAGCTTTCCCAGCAGCATCGTTACTATATATAAAATAAATAATTTGAATACCTGATGTGTTTATTCTGTTCCAGTGGGTTGAGTAGATTTGCTAAGTGCTGGGAGGATTGGTCCTGATGGCACCCTATACGTGCAATTGTGTTGCTGTTAAGTTCAGATAGCTGCAAGGAGGAAGGAATCTTTATGCATCTTAAACAAACTGGAATGTTAACCAGGCCTGATTTGTTTAAATGGAGCGCACACAGCGCTGTGGAAGAATCTAGTAAACAATCACCTGGGGCTGGTTTTTCAAATCCTGTATTTTGTAAGCCAATATTTTGTGATGCTGATTACTTTTATTAGTTTTTATCCAGTTTTTTTTAGAAAATGTCACTGCTGGATTACATTTATCCAAGTTATAAATAATTCAGATTAGGAAATCCAGCACCTAGAAATCAGATTTCCATGTAAAATTGAACATGGATGTAGAGTGACGGCTAAAACAAAATAACAATCTACACCTCTTTAACAATGACAGATACAGTATGAGGAGTTAGTTCAATGTGTAATTATTTCAACCTTCTGCATTCCTGAAAGCCCCTTCCTCATTCTCTGTGTTGTTTGACAGGGGCCTCTTTGTATCCTGTTGCTCCTCTGTGTAGTTTAGTATTACCCAAAGCTTCAGCTAAAGCATTTGGAGCAGTGCTATTGATTTGGGGCTCACGAGAATATATTTATCCTTATAGGTTAGAACATGGCGATTTTAACACCGCATCTTGTATTCTGTTTTTAATGGTGAATAGACAGAGATAAAGAGTAGACAATGTCAGTGTATATTGCTTTCATTCTTTTGATAGCAGGAATTGAAGCAATGGAAGTCCCTTCTGACAACACTTAATTAAAAAAGTCTTCTCGTGAAAAAGGTTCTTGAGCCTCCTGCCTCTCGTGGCTTAGCATATATCCCTTTGCAGTGAGGAAGGATAAACAGAACAATTTGGAGAAGGATGCATTAGCTGAACCTCAGAGCTGAGGATGCCAAGTGGAAAGTTGTGATTTTAGAACCCCAATGGATATTTTTAAAAACACTTTGTGCATTAATAATGGTATACTTATTTTATTGTGCTTAACTGGCTGCAAATTATTTCTTGTTTTTTAATCAATTGAAAGGACCAAACATGTCTACCCAAATGGTTTGCTATCATATCTTAACCAATCTCCAAATCCATACTTTATGCATACACAGCTGATTCTAACGTTGTTTGACTTTCCTCTTTTTTCTCATGAAAGGGGACTTTTTAATGTGCTGGTATTCATGTGTACACAACTCACTCCCATCACCCATTGGAGAAATAAATAATCTGCCACTTCCTAATGTCCCTGTCCTTAAACTGACAGACACTTTATACTTTTCCATCCAAACGGGAACCATCAGGCAGCTGTGCTTTCACGAGACCATTCAAATTGAACACTGCAGATTTTACACAGCAGCTTCCCAAACCAAGGCAATACAAATCAATGTTTTTGGTGGAATAATTCTATGGGAACGTAGTGAAATAATAAGACTGTTATTTTTACAAATCATGCATTTCAAAGTCTGCATTGTACTAACATAACAGCAGACAGAAGACCAGTAGGATTGAATGGGCATCGGGGTATTATGATCAGAGGATTGTCCTGCCTGTAGAACAATTTGTTGAATCTGGATACAATATGATCAGGGGATTGCCCTGCCTGTAGAATACATTGTTGAATCTGGATACAATGTAATCAGGGGGTCGCCCTGCCTGTAGAACACATTGTTGAATCTGGATACAATGTGATCAGGGGATTGCTCTGCCTACAGAACACCTTCAGTAACAATAAACTCCCTTTTTATGCCAACACCAGTCTCAGAACCAAACATATTGAGGGTAGTTTAGAAAATTCAGCTTTGACTGTTGTTGTTGTTTTTTTTTAATAACACAGAGAAACTTGCCACGATGGTAATCAGCAACATGTCCCCGCATAGTCTGTGTCCACGCCTTCACCGAAGAGCAAAGTGCTCAGAAAGACTTGCTGATAACAGGCCTGTTCGTTTTGTACAATCTTTTCTTTGTTACTGATAGTGTCACATTTTTTAAATTAACTATAAGCCCATATCCTTCATTTCATCTTGATCCTTAATGATACCTTCCATTGCCCTTTGCGCAGCCAGGAGCACAGCAGCAATAGAAGAATGTTATGAAGCGATTGAAGTACTGCTCAGTGTTCCTGCTTTTATTGCGCCTCCCACCACACTGTTTGTTTTATTTTACCTGTGATGTAGACGGCGCAACAACACATTTCAAATTGAATGCTTTTAACGGTAGGTGTTTTTTGTTTTTCTGTAAAAGCTAATTGCCTGGCATAGTAAACACAGCTACAGTAGTGCTTTCAAAGCATCGTGGATTTTAAAAATGTATGCTCTTCTCCAATTGAAAATATTTATGAAGGGAAATAGAAAATTCCCAAATGAATTTCATTCTATGTACGCATACATCTAATAATGTAAAATATTTTTGTAAATTAAGATGTATTGCTTTGATAAGCATCTTTAATCAAACTACACAGTCTGTTAAGCATTGCAAATGAGGCATGGGACTCAAGGGATGGGGTAAGGAATTGTGAAAGAAGTACTCCATATAACTGCCCAAAGACCTGATGGAGATCAGTGTACTATTCATATATACATACAGTACATGACAATAGTTTTGGTTGCATATTTGACACATTTATGTACATTTGCTCAGTGATTTAGCAATTTTGCCATACTTTTCCCACAGTTAAACTATGCATTTACCATAGTTTACAATGGTTTGCAATGTAAATTTGCTTTACCTTACTGAGCTTTACAATGCTTTCACTGTGGTTTAATATGCTTTTACTGTGGTAAACGTTTTATTAAGAGAAGTTCCACCTGTTCACAGAGGACCTCATTTTGGATGCCTGGAATGTGACGTTCACACATTGAAGAATCAATCTGTGCCTTTTCCTGGTGGGGTAGAGGTTGAGTCGAGCAAACCCTTAGTACCACATTAGTGAATATATTGTAGGGGTATAGATTTTGGAAGTGGAGCTGACCATCCCTGTTTGACTGGCCAAGTTGCTGTCCTGCATTCACTTTGTAAAATAATGGGAAGGAAGAGACTTGTACAAAGTAAAGCCTGATCATTCTCCCTTCTGAACGCAAACTCAAATGTTAAAACAACATGGCTGTTTACTGTAATGTAGAAACAATATGATTTATTGACTTCATTTATGCCAAAATAGAGTTTACGGTTTATAAATACATTCTTGCTTTACATATCTCGGTATCTTTGGATGCAACAAAAAGAAAAAAAATAAATCCCACTGTGCTCATTATATGCATTACCAATAGCAGAACATGCACATTGAAGTTTATAACAGCAAGGAATCTGCACCACAAAACTGCTTACAGCATAACACATAACCAATTGCTAGTCACTGTGAAGTACTGGTATGGCTTTTTCTAACAAAGGAGTACTGCTGCTAATAAATAGCAGGACATAGGGTTGCAAATACAAAATACTGTAAGTAAAGAAAAAACCTCATAAACCAAAGTGAAACAATACCACATTAAAGGGAAAGTGATTTTAGCCACATTACTGCAATAAATAAATAAACAAATAAATAATGTAATACCTTCGACATCCACAGGTTGAAAAACAATAGAACAGTAAAACTGCAACTAACCACCAACTCAACAAATATTTCAAATGTGTTTTATTGTACCCTTTGAGGCACACCTGCACTTGTATTTCAGATAGTATGTATTCATGGTTTAATACACTCTTAAGGGGTTGAGTAACAGCATTGATTCTATAAATATTCAATAACCAGAAATTGTCACTGAGCTGTCATAAAACAAAGAAATCCTTTTAATGATGCATGAATATGTAAACATTGCACATGTTGACTGATACAATTCTTTTTAGTGTCATCTTCATTATTATTTATAGACTCTATATGGAGCTACATCTTTCCAAAACGGAACTCTAAGATACACCGTCAAATCATTTTAGCAAAATTCATGAAATTCAGAAAAGCATGAAATAACGAAGCACATTTATTTTGGTTGCATATTGTTGATAAAAAAAACTTCACAAATTCGACTGGGATAAATGGATTAACCAAATCATTACAGACTTGATCAATAGTCAAGTTTGTGTAACGTAATGGTGAAAATGCCCACACACCACTATTCAATAGGAACATTTGTTTGTTGGAGAGTAAGCAGGGAATCACACACCTCTGACACTCCCAAGTGTATGAGAATAAATCAATAAAATATGGAGATCACCTATATCCAGAACACACTGGACTATGCTTGACTGCTCATTGCCAGCATTGATGCGTTAGAGGTTTCTGTTTTTTGTTATTTATTTTTTACAAATTCTTCCACAAATACAAATAATGTAGACTTACAAAATCAATTGAAGCTTACATGGTAAGCAGTTCTGCGCTTTTCAGACTGAAGGTACTCCTGCTGTTGACAGCCCAAACCGAGGCAAACCCTTCTGTTAATACCAGCACATATCAACAAGGTTCTTCCATATACATCAGATTGTACACTGGCGAGCCCCACTGCCAACGAATACACAAGGGGAAAGTCATCCAGTCCTCACTAGATGTATCTGAACACTCAGTGGAGAAGATGCACCACATGACTTCAGAAGATAATCCACCCTTTGCTTCAGGCAAATAAAGTAACTTCACAGTCTGCAGTGTTGGTGTCACCCAATTATCTAATATTTCATCCACACGACTCCCAACTCAATGTAAATGGGTATGTGTTTGTGTGTGTGTGTATATATATGTAATATATATATATATATATATATATATATATATATATATATATATATATATATAAAATAATACCCCCCACATAGATAGATAGATATAGATAGATAGATATACTATTGTACTGACTTTAATAGCAGCAAAGTACCCTTGAAGGTGCCTTTTAAAAGTTTCATGTGTAAAATCACATCCCTTTGACAAATGCATGGTCTCCATATGAGAAAAAAAAGATTTTACTTGTAAAAAAGCCAATTATTTTTAGCAAATAACGTGACTGTGATTTGAGTTGCTCTTGGGAGCACCTGTCTGGTTTTCTAATGATCGCTTGCTTTCTTGAATTTTAAAGTCAACAAAAGGCACTTTTGTCATTAAAGAAGTGTTTGCTGAAGGATTGGGTGACCTAGATTTTGTTCAAAGCTGTCTGTTCTTCGAGCACTTGAAGATAGTCTGGAGTACCTTGAAGTTTTGCTTTCAATTCCATATATTCACTCTTCCGTTGCTCCACCACGATTTTACTGTGGTTGCCACCTATTAAAGATTTTTTCAACTTTTTGTCATGTGTCTTTTCGGGGTAGCGGATTTCAAACCCACTGACTCCTATACTGTTAAAATCCTTTTTATTTTCCAAAAAGTTCTGAATAAACAGATTGGAATCCCTTCCCGGTAGAAATTCCTCCAATTCATCAATAGTACTGAGCCTCGTCCTTGAATCCATTGCATGAAACGAGTCTGTGTCCTTGTCAGCACAATTCCGAAGAATTATTTTCTGTCTCTGAGAATCTGCAAATTTAAACCCTGATTCTGAATCATGTAACCCGCAGGTGTGGCTTGTGCTCATGTGGTCTATGGTTTGTGGTATGAAGGTCTCTCCTCCAAGGTCATCGATCTTATTGGTCTTCTGGTCGTGCTTTCTGATGTGAAGCTGCATGGAGCCACATTCCTGGTTCCCTAAGCCTTCATGCCTTGCATTGGGATTTTTGTTGCGCCTCAAGACAAAAACAAGAAGGCAGAATGCAACAAACACGGTCAAAATGAGCACAACTAAAATGCTCAGAATCATTATTGACAAGGGCACAGGCCCACCGGGAGGAGCTTTACTGAGCCCAGCTGGTGATGTAGATGTAATAGTTGGAGTGAGGCTAGTTAGAATGAAAGGTGGCTTCATTAAAAGTTTTGGGCATAAGATTTCATTTTTCAGTAACCTCAACTCGATGTTAGAAAACTGAACTGGGGACGCACACTTTACTACTTTGGCTATAATTCCCTCATTCAGTTTCTCGAGCCACAGTTTTAAAGCCACTAAATCACATGTGCAATCCCAGGGGTTTCCTTCTAAATCTATCTGTGTGAGGGAGAGCAGCTGGTCTAGAACGCCACTTACAGGCAGATACATGAAGTGATTGTTCTTCAGGTTCAGCCTGGCAAGTGAAACTCCAGCAAAGATATAAGATGGGAGACTACTTAACACGTTATTGTTCAGATACAAGAGCTGTAGATTTGGCATGGAGTCAAATGTCCCTGTTAAAACCTCCTTGATGGCATTGTATTCCAAGTACAAGTACTGGAGGTTAGTGAGTCCAAGAAACATTTCAGGGTACAGTTGCTCAATCTGATTGCCATTCATATACAGTCTGCGTAGATTGGTTAAATTCGCAAACACTCCTTTTTGAACAGTCACTATTTGATTGCTCCCCAGGTGCAGCAGATCTAAGCCTTCAAAGCCAAGGAAGTCAGTAGGACTGATATCTTTCACATAGTTGCCACTGAGGTGCAGTTTCTTGGCATTTGGAGGTTTGGGCACCAGCTCACCAAGGTCTTCAATATTGCGCTCCTGGCAGCTTACACTAATCCCGAAGTCGGAGGGGTGGGCTTTGCAAGTGCACGGGAGTGGGCAGGGTGCTAGGGGTGGGATTCTGGTCTGATAAGATATAATCTGACTGAGATTTTGATTGAAAGGTGCCTTGCCGGCAACAATTCCTGATATTTTTGAAAGATTGGTGGTTTTTGGCGCTTTGGTAACGAGGTGTTGCATTGTAGTTGGTACAACATTGGATGTGGTATGTCCACTTTCAATCTGTGATGGAGGCATGCGGACATCAAAATCGCTCCCTGTTCCCATAGGGCACAGTTCTTGTTTGTTCGTTTCTTTCAACAGCCTCCCATACAAGTCACTGGGTGTTTCACAAATGGCCTCCCCTATATAAATATTATAGGGCATGTTCTCCAACCAAGCTTTGAGGGGTAACAAATCACAGGTACAATTCCAAGGATTATCCGCAAGCTGCAATTCCACTATCCTCCCAATGTGTTCCAAAACCCCGATATAAGGAACCTTCTGTATCCTGTTTCCCCTTATATCCAAATGGGTAAGAGAAGCAAAGCGAAATATGTTGTCTGGAAGGCTGGAAATGAGATTGTCATTAAGAATGAGCACTTT